>NC_060273.1:4961158-5080408 GCF_021613505.1 Equus quagga
GGGGGGGGGGGGGGGGGGGGGCTAAGACAAGAGCCTGAAAAATGAGTGTTTGGTCACTAATGGACCAAGGAGAGGCCCAAATTCCGTTTGGACCCCACTTAGAAAGTCCATCTTCATCTCTCAGGAGAAGTCAGAGGAGAACAAAGTGGACCCTGTTCCAGGAAAGAAGCCACAGCAGTTTCCACAGAGGCAAAGAGAATCATTTTCCTTAGGTGTGGGAAGGTCCTCAAAGAGTGAGGTAATAGGTTTCTTTATTAAAAATTAATCTTCTTGTAAAACCATTGCAATACAATGCACTTTAATAAATCACCCCATGCTTCCGAACACATTTATTATCCCTTCTCGGGAAACCGTGGAGCCCAGAGAAATTGGTGCTGCTGAGAGCACTGAAGCTGTGCTCAGTAATGAACTCAGGTGGGGGCAGGGCCTGGGGGCTGGGGGCCAGGTTCTGGTTTGAGATCTGCCAGGTGGCATGGATATTTCATAGGTATTACAACTGGTTAATATCTATTAGGATTAGTTGGGTCTTGCAGCTCCCAGGTGTGTGTCTCTTGGGACTTCTGGGTGAGGAAGGGCCCAGTAGGTGGGACAGCAGCCTTTTCTATGGCTGACAGAGTTGTGTGAGCCTCTAGCTCTTGATGTGGGTGCTCTGGGAAGATGGGAAGCATTGGTTCCTATGTGCAGACCAGCATCCACCATCAGCACCAAGTAGCTCTTTAAGGATGCTCTTCATACATGCTCTTCATACATCTCCATTTTGCATCACATACTGCATTCTTAGGCTGTGATACGGGGATGTCAGAAGCAGGTGGGGTCCTCTGGACACCTCTACCCTCTGCTGCCTATTCCTCTAAGCTCTATTCTAGGAAGACCCCCCAGCTTCAAGGACCCCTAAGTTACAAAACCCTCCAGGTACCTTTGAGCCTCACTGGCTGAAACAGCGCAGTTTTCTCTGCAGAGGAGACAAAACCAACTCCTCTCCTGCTCCAGTTGGGTCACCTGGGCCTCGTGCCACCTGAGTCCCAAATTCCACAGTCTCTCATGAAAGCAGTTCCTTCATCTCCTGTCTGAAGCTCTTTTCCCTGTAATTCTTTATCCCAAGGTCCAGGCTAAGAAAGAAGCCATTCCATTCTCTCTGTTGACTTCTTCCTTGGGATCCCAAGAAAAAATATTTCTTCTCCCTGTCTCTCTTTCTCCCATGCAAATAAACACCCTGCGCTGGAGATCCACCCACCCGTCACTAAGTCCCACAAAAAGCAGACTCCAAATCCCATTTTGGTTTTAGCTGAGGACACGCTCCTTCCTGTACTCCCTCCCTACTTTCTCATCGATTTGGGTCTTCTGCTAGGATGCGTGTGTGCATCTTTGCTGGAGGTAAGTCTTTCTGGGAGCAGCCATATTTCTATCACTGTAATTAAATAGGAGTGGAAAGCAGGTTGGGTCTTTGGGATCTGTGTCCTTCTATCTACCTCATTCCCTTCACGTATCTTTCTAAACTGAGCTTGCCGACAAGCAGGTACAGATGGAGAATGGACTACTCACTGATATCCAGTTCGTGGCTGGAATTTCAGGCACCTCAGTTTTTACGGTGCCTGGCACAGAGGAGGTGATAGATAAATGTCTTTTGAATGAGTAAGACAGTGAGAAATTAATGGGAGAAGAAGTGAATAGGCCAAAAAGCTTGCAGCTCAGGGTACAGGAGAAGGTCTTGCTGATGTTTGGCAGGATGGAAAGTCACCAAGCCCCTTAGTGAGAGAAGCCAGGATGGGGAGGAGGGGGAGTATGAGAGAGAGAAAAAGAGAGAAAGAGAGGAGGACGGTCATCAAGATGGGGCTGGAGATGCGGGCAGGAGTCAGACAGTAGTGGGTCTTGTGGGCCGCATTAAATATCTTTGTCCTTATCATGAGAGCAGTAGGATCTTTGAAGGGTTTTAAGCAAGGGAGTGATGGATGAAGATATTAAATAATCTTCATCATCATCTACATCAATAGAAGCAACAAATCATTAGAATCGTCACCATTATTAGCATTATTACCAATTATTAAACTGATGCTGAGCCAGGCCATGTGTTGTGTGGTTTCCATATCTGACTCTGAAGTTTTCAGGCCATCTGTACTGTCATCATTATGTACGTGGGGAAACTGAGGCTCGGAGAGGGGAAGTGGCTTGCCCAGGTAGGGAATCCTGGGTTTCCTTGTGAGTCATGCCCTACAGATGCCTGCCTCATATGGCTTTCAAATTCCACATGTAAAGGGACACTGGTGGGCACTGTTTCCTGTTCTTGGAGGATCTCTAAACGACTCAGGAGCTTCTGCCTTCCTTCACTCAAGATCTCTTGAGCACCAACCATGAGTCAGGTACCATGCTAGACATGTCTTCTGAAACCCTTCTCTGAGGACGCACAGAACCCCTGGATTGGAGATGGTCGAAGCCCACTTCTAGAACAACATTTCCCTGTGCTAACTTTGGGGAGGGAGCAGAAGAATAAGACAGGACCTTGTTTTCAAAGAACTGTTGGCGTGATGGGAAGAAGACAGAGAGTCATGACGACAGAGGACATCAGGGAACGGGGCTCAACACGTGATTTAGGAACACGGCTGGGTGCTGCTGCCTGCAGCTACAACTCCCCAGAGTGTCGAACCCCTGTATCCAGAAGGCACATCCCTCGTTATGTCTCACATGCACCTCATGCTCAATGGGACTACAGCACAGACTCCTCCTCTCATGTCCAGCCTAAGGCAGAGGCCCTCCATCCATCAAATACACCACCCTCCGCTCCTCTCTCTCCCTCATTCCCACCATACAGTGGAAGAGCCTGAGTATTCCATCCTTCTGTGTCTTAATTCCCTCTTGAATCTCCCCAGCCTCCATCCTTTCCGTTCCCCTCTCCTCTTCCTTCTACCTCCCCTCCCCTCCTCTCCTTTCCTCTGTTCCTCCTACCCCAGGAATTTAGCAATATCTTCCACCTGGGGCTTCTCTGCTTCCCGCCATGCTCTCCCTCTGCCCAAGAGCCATCTTTAGAAAGCATCACCTCATCGGACCACTTCTCTGAAGAGCTACAGAGGCTCTGCTTTGCCTGTGGAAAGTAGCACAAGCTCTCTGTCTTGGAACATAAGACCCTCCTGAGTTGGATCCTAGACCCCTGCCAGCCTCGTCTCCTGCCATTCCCCCTCGCAGGCCTGATGTTCCACTAAGACGGCCCTACTTGGCGTCTTATCAGAGTTGTGTCTCTATGCCTTTACACATGCGGTTCCCTCTGCCTGGACCACCCTTTCCATCTGCTGTGTCTCCTGAGTGGTACTGGTGATGTATCACTCATCCTTTAAGACTTGGCTTTAGCTTCTCCCAGCAGATATTTTTCGAGAACTTTCTCTATGTGCTAGACGCAACCCTAGGCCGGTTCTGGAGCCACAGAAATGACTAACAAGTGCTGTCTGTTATGAGGAGCTGATTTTCTCCCTGAAACATCACCTCCTTGTTTCCTTCATGGCTCCATCAGAGAGGGTGGCCTGTTTGCTTCTGGTGACATCACACTCTGTTGAAATAACATGTTCAGAAGCCGGTGTTCTGGCTGGGACTGGGAATTCTGGCATGGAGGGATGGTACCCTAGTCTTGGGGTAACTTTATTCAGTGCTCATCATGTAGAATTGTGCTCTTGTACCGTGCCTACACTTTCACATTTAATCTTCCCGCTAACTCTGTGAAGCAAGAGTTGTATTCTTATTTTACACGTGAAGGAGCTGGGGCTCAACGGTTTAAAACACTTGCCCGTGGTCACTGCTCAAACCACAGCCTGCTGCCAATGTCCATTCTAATAGCCACCATGCCACACTGCCTTTCTCATCTTTGCGTCTTCAGTAACTTGCATGGAACTGGGTACCCAAGTTTGCTAAAGGAATCTGACTGGTCTGCTGTATAAATCCAAGAGGCAAGGAAGCAGGGGGAGAAGGCATAAGGGGAGGAGGTGGGGTGAGGAGGGACCGTCCACATGGCCCTGACGGGCGGCTGGACTGTGCTTGGGGCGGACAGCGTTCAGCATGAGGGAAGCAGCCTCCTCAGGTTTCCAGGCACCAGGAAGGGGACCCATCCTGGAAGACTTTCTTTTGTCGTAAGCCCCACAAATTTCTTCCCTGGCTCCAATTATGTGCTTGCTGGCCGGTTGTCAGAGGGCCCCTGAAAATGGGCTCTGTGAGGAGGAACATTTTCCCTGAAACAGAGATGTGAAATGCTTCCTCTGAAGAGCACTGCAGCATCCTTGTGATTCGTTGCTGCGACTCCAGCAGCAGCCCGGTGACACCATGCCCCCGACTGTCTCCCAGGCTCTGCCAGCCTCACAGGGTTTTAAGTGGATCAGACAGTTAAACACGCCAGTCTCCATCCAGCCCTCTCTGACAGCAATTTCTTAATCAAAGGAAACCTTGATCCCAGTTTCCAGGAGAGCTGTTCCCTCTCTGAATGACAGTGTTCCTAACCTTTGGCCCCAAAGTCCCACATGGTTAAGGTAGTCGGCCATCACAGTGCCCACCCATGAGCCCACCTCCCCTAGGAGAGTACGGAGGACCCTTGCTGGCTCTTAGCCCAACAGAGGCTGACTTGTCTCCTCCTTTCGTCTCCCATAGACCCACTGCCCAGAGATGCTCCCACCAGGATCTCTGCAGTCCCCCACCCATACTGCAGCCCACCCCCATGAGGACAAATCATCATTCAGAGAGGATGAAAGCTCCTTGCAGCTGATGCTATCACTTCCTGCTCATCCTGCTCATCTGGCCTAAGAAATAACACAGGAGCCACCTCAGGTGCTGGAGCCCAAGGCCACGGCCAGTCTGGGTGCCTTCCATCCCAGCTTGGGTAGGGGAATGAGTTCTCCATCATTCTCTCAGCCTCACTGCTGCCAGACCACTCTACCCTCCCAGCCGGTCCCAGCCAGTTCAACCCAACCTTTATTCATTGCGGGGAGAGGACGGCACATCATGTAAGCGGGTGCAGAGCGTGCTCTCTAGAACCAGACTCCCAGGCTGGCAATGCTGGCCCCACCTCTGTGAGACCTGTTCGGGCAAGTAACAGCCTCTTGGTCCCCAGTTCTTTCATCTGTAAAATGGGTCCCAAAATAGCTTTTCTATCACAAAACTGTGAGGATTCAATGCAAAGCATTAAAGCAACGTGGAACAATCCGTGGTGCAGAGGAAGTGGGTGTCGGTTCCTCCTCCCTATCATTTATATTATTATTATTACTAGTGTCCACACTGCCCCCGGCTCAGAGTTCCAGCCCTTTGAGCACACTAACCCTCTGGCATGCCCCTCGCCTTCCACGGCCGCCTCCCCCATTCACTGTGGCACCTGGAGGGCTGTGGCCATCCATGGCACATGGAGGGGGTCAGATGATTTGGCTCTGAATAGACGAATGTCCACTCACTTTCTTCTCACCTGCCGGAACAAGGCCTGGCACAGAACCGGCCCCTGATAACTCCTCAGGGACTGAGTGGCCGGCTTGTGTATGTGAACTGAGGAACATGTGGTTGGACACCAGGTGGTGAGCATGTGAAGTAAGAGGTGGCTCCTGCCTTCGGGGACCAACCAGCTCGCAGAGTCATCCACAAACGTGCCTGCAGGTGGCCTACCACAAGCCATGGCGGGGTTTGTTTATGGAGAGCCTACTGCATGCCAGGCACCGTCCTCTACAGCACAGGAGTTAACCTTTGGCAGCCAGACTCTGGCTTTGAATCCAGGTTCTGCCACTAACTAGTTATGGAAACTTGGGTGCTTTGCTTAACTCATCTGTGCCTGGGAGCCAGAAGTGCTCACATCTAGTTAAGGAGTAGGAAGCCAAGGTTCAGAATGATCGAATTCATTTTCTCAGGGTCGTCGAGGTGGGAGGAGGGGCCTTCGGAGTCCCAACCATGAGTTACTGTTATTTCCAAGGACTCGGGAAGGGCCCCCTGTGACCCTGGATGAATAGAGGCAGACTGTCCAGGAGGAAGGAGCAAGAGGCCCCTGCCCTCCTCTCATTCCCCGAGCATGTCATTCTCGCTGGCGTGCAGATTGTCTGTCTCCCTCCTTGACAGGGGGACCAAGTGCCAGACAGTGTCCCAGAGTCAGGGGCAAAAGGCCATCTGGTGTCACCATTTGTCTCGGAAAAGCCAGGGCACATTCCCAGGGCCCCACTAATGCTCCCTCTGTGCCGGGGTGACTTCAGGCTGGTCACCGGCTTTCATGGGTGATTGACACATGCAATTTCTCTCCTCCCATCTGGCCGAGGTGTGAAGGGAAAATTGGATGGCGTTGAATAATTGAAAATGAAAATCCCTCCAAATTGATTCCTATGAAAACAAAATTGAGTCCCACAATTAGGCATCCTGCCTCTGCAGGGCATCTGAGGCCTCTGTCTGCCCAGGCTGCGGGCTCAGACGTGGCTTCTCGCACGATCCCTGCACGAGTGGAGCTGGGTGGCTTCAGAGGTCTTAGGGCAGCTGCACAGTTGGTAGCATGCAACCCCAGAGAATCACTAAAAAGGACCCTCGGGGCCTCCTGTCCCTCATTGCTGGGATCCTGAGTGGCTAAGAGATTTATGCTTTCTTGCTCTTCCCTGGGACACCCCAGTGGCGAAGCGACATGCTCTGTCCTGGCTTGCATGCACAAGAGACTTGGAAGTGGGCCCTGTCCCTCTGCTTCTCTCACTAGGGGGGTCAACCTCCTCCTTTCACCCCTTTGCACCCCAGCATCATTACATCTTCCTATCCATGGCCCAGAGCATTTCCCTAAGCACTTAGACTCCTGGAATATGCTGGTCTTTTTTTACCTGGAGTTCATGGATGGAATTCAGGGGCTACATGAACTTGGATGGAAAAAAAGTATCATTATCTCTTTTTCTTGCGTGCAATTTTTGTGTGGGTAAAAAACACATAATGATATTTACCATTTTAGCCCATTTAAAGTGTACAGATCAGGGGCATTAAGGACATTCACAATGTTGTGCAGCCATCACTGCTATCTAGTTCCAGAACTTTTTCATCACCCCAAATGGAAATCCTGTATCCATTAAGCGGTCACTCCCCATTCTCTCCTCCCCCAGCACTTTTTACCTAGCCTTTCCCAGAAATGTACTATGCCCCTCAAGCGTGAGTTTCAAAACAAACCACAACAGCATTAGCCGTACCAATGACTCTATCACCAATAGAAATCTTAGATATTTTCATACTACATTACAATGTTACAGTATCTTGAAAGTACTTTATGGCAGGAGTTGGCAAACTTCTTCTGTAAAGGGCCGGGTAGTAAATATTTTTGGTTTTGTAGCACATATGGTTGCTGTCTCAACTATTCTACTATGGCCCTTTAGTGTGAAAGGAGCCAAAGACAGTGTGTAAACAAATGGGAGTGGCTGTGTTTCAATAAAACTTTATTTACAAAAACAAGTGGTGGGCCAGACTGTGGTGGGCTGTGGTTTGCTGACTCCTACTTTATGCTCATCTCTACCTTAAAGTCGTTATAGTTATTAGACACCCACTGGATGTTGCTATTTAATGTGTCGATTAGAGGGCACATACGTATTGCTCCACTACAAATTTTTCATATCTGTACTTTAACAAAAGTTTCCTTTATCACTGTATGTATATTATTTATACATTTGCAAATGTTATTCTGGGAAATGGTGTTTACGTTTCATCAGGCTGCTAAAGGGGTTCATGACACCAACAAGCTAAGAAGCCCTAAATCCTTGACCGAAAATCTAGGCAAGGCTAGAATATCTTTACGTTCTGGAAAATAGTTTTCTGGCTTCTCCTTGCACACCTCCAATGGCAGAGTGCCCATTACTTTTCAAGGAAGCCTACTTCTTTTGGGGGGCAGCTCTCCCTCTAAAAATATCCTTTCTCCTGTGGAGCATCTGTCTCTTTTTTACACATTGGTTCTGTTTTCTAGCCCTTTAAGGACAACTCATATTTCACTTCTACGCAATACTTCAAGACAGCGCTCTACCCTCCCCCAAAATCCCCTCTCTTTAGATCAGGAGTCAGTACGCTTTTCCTGAAAAGGGCCAGGTAGTAACTATTTTAGGCTTTCGGGTCATACTGTCACTGTCTTGACTATTCAACTCTTCTGTAGTGTGAAAGTAGTCACAGACAGTATGCAAAAAATGGACGTGGCTGTGTTCCAAATAAACTTTTGTTGCCAACCCCTGATTTAAGATAAAACCTCCCTAGTTTCAAGTCCTTTTGCTATGTTGACCATCTTCCTCTGAACACACAGCAATGTGTCTATGTGGCTCTTTCTCTTCCTCATCCATCATCCATCCATCCATCATCCATCCATCCAACCATCCACCCATCCATCCATTCATCCACTCATCCACCCATCCATCCATCCACCCATCCATCCATCCAACCATCCATCCATCCATTCATCCATTCATCCACCAATCCATCTATCCACCCACCCACCTATCCATTCACCCATCTGTTTATCCATGTATTCATCCATCTATATATATGGGAGAGTCATTTAGCTTATATACCAATAATTTCTAATTACTAACTGGTGAGATCTACAAAAGGCATGAATGGGGTGTTAAAGAATAAGATGGGCAGGGTAACTACTTAGAAGGTAGGATCAGATCGATTCTCTGAGAAAGCAACATCTTAGCCTAGAAATAGAGAGTGAAAATGTGCAGCCATGTGAAGGGGGGCAGTAGAGGTTTCAACAGAGGTGGAGTATGTGGGGGCCTCAGGGCAAGGAAAAGTGTGATGTGCATGTAGGCTGAAAGGAGAAAAGGGGGGCCAGATATATTAGCTATCTATTGCTGTGTAACAAATTACCCTGACACCTAGTGACTTAAAAAACAACATTTTTTTTTTTTATCACAGTTTCTTTGGATCAGGAATCCGGGGTCTGGATTAGCTGGGCCTCTGTTTCAGGGTCTCTCACAGACTATGATCAAGGCGTGTCACCTTGGGCTGCAGCCATCCTCAGTGTCAACTGAGGAAGGATCTGCTTTCAAGCTCCCTCCTCTTTGTTGTCTTCTAGCCATTAGATGCGACTCATGCTCAAGGAGCGGGGACCACACAAAGGCATGAATGCTAGAAAGAAGGCATCACAGGGAACCATCTGAGAAGCAGCCCATCACCCTGGAGTGGGCAGAGCGAGGCAGGGAGCAATCCTTCAAAGACGTCTAGGCTGTAGCCAGCACTCAGAGGTTATCCCAAACACCACAGGAAGCTCGAGAAGGGTTTTAAGCAGGGAGTCCCATGCTGAGCTGTGTGTTTGGAAAAGATCATTTTGACTGCCGCGTGGAGAATGGATTGAAGGAGCAAAGAGAGGAAGTGAGGGGAACCAGTGGGAGGCCGTTGAGGTCATCTGGGGAAGAAATAATGGTGAGTTGGACCAGGGTGGTGACAACGTGGATGGAGGGAGGCAGAAGGGTACCAGTCGTGTTTTGGAGGTAGAGCCTGGAACACATGCTGGTGAACTGCATGTGAGGACTCAGTGGTCCTCCTTTGCCTCTTTCCTCCTCTCTGTCCATCCCCTCCCCCTCCTCCTCCCTTCCTAGCACCCCCTGCCTACAATCTCCCTTGACTCCCATGGGCTGTGTAGATCTGCTGTCTATAAGCCAGGCATTGACGCAAGAGAACAAAGACATTGCTAATGCTGTAAATCCTGGATCCAATTTATTTGTTATTTTCACTCATTTGAAATGCACCTGTTACCCCGAAGGCCTTTGAATGTGATCAACAGCAACTACAGAATCAAAGAGAAATTGGAACCTTTTGGAAAAACCCTCAGCTGTTCAAAGGGGGAACAAACAGAAAAAAAATGTTGTTGTTTTTTTCCTTCCTTAGATAACTTATTGACATAGATGGCCGGGCTCTGGAAAGACCCCCAGGAGCAAGATCCGAGGATGTTTGCCTTGGATTTCCTCTTGCCTCCAGCTCCTTCGTTTGCTCAATATATTTAAATGGCCCTGACATTTCATCGCAGGGTTTTAAAAACATCAAACTGCTGCTTTCCTCCAGGCTAGGATTGTCCATCACCCATCTCATGGGCTGCAAAGTCCATTTGCAAATTGTCCCCAATACGGTGGCCGCTCAGGGTCTCGTGTTGCCTGGCTGAGTGTTGAGTTAGAGACTCTGCTCGGCAGTCGGGTGGAATCAGTGGAACTTCATTATCCACGTGTGCATCAAACCTTACTATGCATCTTATGATGCTGTAGGAGGTGGCTATCGTTTCGGCCCTGCCGAGGCAGTCCAGTTGTCTAACGGAAACCGGGAGCATAAGTGATCATTGAATTCTCAATTATTTGCTCTTTATTTTTTTTCTATAAAAATGAATGTGACTCAGTGAAAGCACAGTGTCTATCACAGACTTTCACCTGGAGGAAACAGGATTATATGAGGCTAGGATTGTGGGAGGCTGAGTAAGTTCTGGATGACCCTCAGGAGGGTGGAGGACCAAGTCCCAGCAGGAGTGGTGGCTTCCAGCTCCGTGTGGGTGGGTGTCTGTGGGTCTGGTCTGGGAGGTGAGGTGAGGCCCCTGGGAAGATGACACACAGCAGATCGGATGATCTCTGAACCCAAACCAAATCACACTGATGCCTCCTCGGTGTGTCCCCACTGTCCATAGAACAACATCCATGTCTTCTCCACAGCTGCTATGTGCCTGTGTGTTCTTGCTGTTGCCCATCTCCCAAGCAGGTTCCATGTTCTGGGCCGTTCCCCATGGCTCTAACACCATTGACCATCTTCTTTCAATGGCTTAAGGTCAGTCCTGCCTTCAGGACCTTTCTAAGCTGCTCCCTCTGTCCCTGGTGCATAGAATGACTGGCTGCTTCTGGGCATTCAGCTCTCCTCTCAGATGCCACCTCCTCAACTAGACCATCCCAGACCACCCTGTCTAAATGAGGCTCCCACCTACCCCTCTGTTCTGTCCCCCAACTCTGTTTGCATCGGGGCCCTTGTCACCATGTGAAATAATCGTGCTAATATATTTGTTGGCTAGTTGAACATCTGCTCTCCTTACGCACAATAATACAAATGTCTACAACAGTTCATGTGACACAGTAGGTGTTCATTAAATATTTAGTGAGAGAAATCAGTTTTAAAAAATGCATGCATATGGGGCTGGCCTGGTGGCATAATGGTTGAGTTTGCATGCTCCTCTTCAGCAGCCTGGGGTTCGTGGGTTCAGATCCCAGGCGCGGACCTACACACTGCTCATCAAGCCATGATGTGGTGGCATCCTGCATACAAAGTGGAGGCAGACTGGCACAGATATTAGCTCAGGGACAATCATCCTCAGCAAAAAAAAAAAAAAAGTATGCATAAGCTCCTTTAGATCAGAAACTCTGTCCCATTCACTCCATATTTCCACTGCCTAAAATGGGGTCTGGGACATGGTAAGCTCCCCAAAAATGTGTATCAAGTATCTTAATTCTAGAGAGAAGGGATGTCCATTTGGTTGAAGGAAAGCCCCAGCCAGCAACAGTCCATAGCCCAGGACCCCGCACTGAGGAGGCAGGTCTCAACTAAAGGAGATAGATAACAGTCCCGTTCTTGGGGCTGTTGCGAGGACTCGACAGTATGTGCTTAGCTCGCAGCCTGGTGCGTTGACAGCATACAGTATGTGTTAGCTACCATTGTCGTTTCTGACTATACTGCACTTAAACGTTAGTGATGTGTGTCTCCCAGGAGCTTGTAAGCCCCAGAAAGGCAGGTGCACATTCATGGGACATTCTGTGCAAACCTATAAAATGTCCAGTGGCTTCTTAATTGGGGCATCATCGGCTCAGAGGAGGGAGAAAACTGAGTTCTGGGTCTTGGGAGTAAAACAGCAAGAGGAGCTACCCCAGAAGGTGACCTCCTGTAGACGCCACTCTCTGGGACCCCTGCAGGAAAGGGTGTCCCTCCGAGAGGAGATGGAGCCTTGCTGCAAGTGATGAGCTTAAAGGCTCCCCAGAGGTCCTCTTGGTCATCCCCCTGCTGTCTGACAACTGAGAAAGACATTTCCAATGGTGCTTCTATCCCTTTTTGGACCACCGATGTTTCTGAGAATCTGGTGAAAGCCAGTGACCACCCCCAAAACACACCAGCACAGTTTTACATTCAATTTCAGGGTGTCCACAGACCTCTAGAAGCTGACTGAGGGGGCTGGAGGGTCTGGGTAAGAAGCCCGTTCTAGAGTCTCCGTCATTATCAATTCTTCGCACCTTGGCCAATTAGCCCACTGAGAAGAACAAAGAAAGACGACAGCTCATCATGATTTACCAATTCAGCAAATACTTGGCCTAATAAGAAGTTGTCAGAATGTTAAAAGGAGGCCGTCCACTTGTATTCTTCCAAGCACAAAGGTAACTTAGCTGACACAATGCTGCCTATTAAGACACTCTTAGAAGGTCCCCTTTAATTGAAAGAGAAGGAGGATTTGCGATCAGTAAATCAAGAACGGAGGTGTGTGTTGGTCCTTGAAATGTCTGATGTTGGTGAACCTCTGTCTTAAGGTGGGGGGAAGATAGAATAAGCGGGGGTGGGGGAGAGAGAGAGAGAGAGATGAAAAGAGAGAGGGGGCTGGGGGGAGAGAGGGAAAGAGAGATTTTGTTTCCGTGGTTTCTCAGCTCAGTTATCCCTCTCTTTGGTCCAGCCCCTGTCCAAATTATTATAATATTTGTATTAATTTGTATTAATTATATGTATTATGTATTAATTTGGAGGCAAAAAGAATTCATGCATGTGCTATTCTGCCTCTCCAAACAGGGTGGAGGGAGGACGGCATTTACGGCACGTGGCTGAAACTCCCCGTCTGAAGCTCAGTTGACCTCCTTGTCCTGCCAAAGCACATGAAACAGGGCAACGTGAGGGACCTCAGGTCCCAGGGGACAGGAAGTGTGTCCTCCCCAGATCGGGCACTTGACCTGGCCTTGGATGTCCTAGAAGTTGGGACACCTGAGCTGAGCACAGAGTGAGTGCACGAGGGCAAGGCGACCCCAACCAGGGCAGAAGTTCCCAGCAGGAGGGCCACGTCCAGGGGCAGGGCTGCCGGACATGCCGGGACAACGGCACACGGCTCTGCGGAACCTGCCGACGCATCGATCGACTCTGCGGGAAACGCGAGGGCACATCTTGTTCTGATTAATTCTGATGAGGGGGTCGGGGAAGCTTAGCAGAGAAACAGGGATTTGCCCGCCTCAATCCTAGTACTGCCAGCCTTTACGGGTTCAATAACCCTGGCCTATTTGTCTCAAAGAGTCTGGATTCCTGGGCTCCCCCTTGGATCGGCTGAATCAGCACCTTCAGAGGCAGGACCCAGGAGTCTGCATTCCCAACAAGCCCCCGGGGGGATTCTCAGGCAGGTGGCCCTTTGAGAAACGCTGATCTCCGAGGATCCTTCTTTCTCAAGGTCTTATGAGGAAAAGAGCCTCATCTGCTCCCCCCATAAAACGTGTTTCCTGTCTCATCCGGTTTAGTTCTTGATTAAACTCAATTTGGCAAGTCGTTACATCTGATTACTTATTCATCTTCTTCTGTAGTCTTTTCGTGGGGGACCACAGAGGACAAGCTCCTTGAGGAGCCCTGCCGGTCGCCTTCAGTCCTTCCAGGCCACGGTCCCTGGAGAGACACCTGACCTGGCCTCTCTCCACGCCCCTTTGGGTGGTGGGGACACAGTGACATCCTGGGAAGACAAGGGGCATAAGGAGGCTGGGGCTGCCTGGAGGAAGGCTCTGGGCTTCAAGTTGAGAACTCAGATTAGTCTCTGCCAGAAGTTAGAGTCTGAGGCAATTTAGCAAATTGTAGCTTACAGCAGATGTTTAATTAGTCTTGAGGCTGTGGGATGACTGAAGTCTGGGGAGTGGGAGGGCAGCACTGTCTGCCTCCGTCGCCGTCGCCGCCGCCGCCAAGGGGGACGTGGGCTCTGCAGCTGGGGAAGGCTGGTCCAGGAGAGCGGGACCCCCACCCGGAGAGCCAGGCCACCAGGGGGTGGGGCTCTGGGAAATGGGGGCCCCGGGTGGATGATGGGAGCTGAGAAGCTCAGTGTGAGGGTCAGGGAGCCCCTGAGACCCTTTGTGCCGACAGCCGGGGAGCTCCGAGGCTATTTTTTGCTGAGCACATCGGGAGACTTTCCTCAGAGTGTCCCAGATTAAGCCGTTCATCCTTAGTCCTCACTTGCTCCTTGTCCTCTGTGCTCCACAGGATCCACCTGTTACATAGGACCCATCCTTGATAGGTCCCTATGCTTCTCCCTCCACATCCAGTTCATCCCCGAGTCTGCCAGTTCTACCTCCTAAACCCAATTCAAACCCACCTCTCCATCTTTCCAGGCCAGGAGTTCTCAGCCTCGACACTGCTGAGTATTTGGGGCCGGGTAATCCTTTGCGGGGGCTGTCCTGTGCACTGTAGGAGATGTAGCTGCCTCTCTGGCCTCCACCCACTAGATGCCAGTAGCACCTCCCCCTCAAGCTGTGACAACCTGAACTATCTCCAGACCTGGCCAAATGTCCCCCGAGGGCCAAAGCTCCGGGTAGGGAGCACGGCTCTGCGCCAGCCCAGGCCACCTCTTGCTCTCCTTTCTCTCCAGCTTCCTGACTTGTCTCTTGTGTCCAGTCTCACATCCTCCACTGAAGCTAAAGGCGTGCATCCCTAATGCAAACTGGATCATGCGATGCTCTCAGCTACAACCCTGCAGTGGCCTTGGCACCTGCCGCAGGATCCATAATCCCTAATGTGGACTGGAAGTCTCCCATCCTAAGGACCCTGTCCACACTTGTGGCCTTGTCGTCTATCACTGTCCCCCTCCCGGCTCTGCTCTGACCCCACTGACCTCCTGTGGGTCCCCTTCCCACCCTACTTCTCCTCCCGTGGAGTCTTTACACACGGTGTTCATACTCCAGACCTCCTGGACTTTCCTCTGCTCCCTGAGGACTCCCGTCCTGCTCCCTCTGCCCGAAATGCAGAGCATCCTGGAATAACATAAATGAAGACAAGGATTTGTCCAGCCAGCAGAACCTGTCATCTTATTGGCCACGTGGTTTATTTTTCCGTCCCCATCCAGATCTGATCAGAGACAGCTTTCTGGGAAATTCCATTAGCCTCAGAATCACCGGGAGGCCCACCCCCATGTCTCCCTGCTCCCAACCCCACCAGATACCACCCACCCCCTCTCCCTGGGGCAGGAAGAGGTGGGAAACGCCTTTTTGGGAGAGCGGCTGGCTGGTGCAGCCTCCTCCTCTGTCCTGGGAGGTTCCTGGGCCTCGTTTGGGAAAAGGATTTCAGAATTGGAATTTTCCGGGTCTCCTTCCCTTCCTAGTTTAATTTTGGGGCTTCATGTAATTTCAAATGCAGCTCGTCAGTCATTATTTGTGTAATGCTGGCTTTCCCAGCCAGACTTCCACTAGGACAGGCCGTTCTTATCTTATCGATCACTGCATCCCTGATGTTTGCATGGTGCCTGGTGCGAAGTATGTTCCCCCCAAAATACCCTGGAGTTGATTAGTGTCAAGGATCCTGTGGGAGGCAGGGGAGACCCTTGGGGGAAGGCCGACTCAGATTTCCACTTCAGAAAGACATCACAGGTCCAGCATCCAAGTATCTGGGCTCTGGTTCGGGGGCTGGTGCTTACTTATTACATGACACTGGCCAGGTCACCCTTTCTCTCTGGATCTGTGTTTCCTTATCTGGAAAACGGGAACTTGGACCAGGAATACCTACATTTCCTCCAGCTCTAAATATTGGTGAGTGCCAAGTCACGAAGCAGGCACAGCAAAATCTGCCTCAGAGAGCAGTAATCATAATAATAGTTAACATTGACTGAGCACCTTTTTTTTTTTTAAAGATTGGCACCTGAGCTAACATCTGTTGCCAATCTTTTTTGTTGTTTCTTTTTCTTCTTCTTCTTCCCAAAGCCCTCCAGTACATAGTTGTATATTCTAATTGTAGATCCTTCTAGTTGTGGTATGTGGGACGCCACCTCAGCATGGCCTGATGAGCAGTGCCACGTCCGCGCCCAGCATCCGAACTAGCGAAACCCTGGGCTGCCGAAGGGGAGCGCGCGAACTGAATGGCTCGGCCACGGGGCGGGCCCTGACTGAGCACCTTTGACAGGCTATTTCCATGATCACTCACACCAGCTGTCCAAAGGAGTCCCCTTATTATTCCCATTTTACAGAGGAGGAAAAGGAAGCCCAGAGGAGTCCGTCTCCTTACGCACAGTTACAGAGGTGTGTTTATCAACTTGGAAAAGCTGCACCCAGGGGACATTTGGCAATAACTGGAAACACTTTTGGTTTCACAACTCGGAGGCGGATGTGCTCCTGGCATCTAATGGTAGAGGCCCAAGATATTGACAAACATCCTATAATGCCCAGGAGAGCGCCTGCAGCAAGGGATGATCTGGCCCCAAGTGTCAACTGGGCAGAGGTTGAAAAACCCTGCCTTAGAACTAGACTCAACTTAGTCTCCAATTAGCCCATTCCAGAGTCCGTGTGCTCTACTCCACCACGTTTCGACTGGCTCAGACCCCAGATAAATTTATCCACCTTCTGCTCAATACTTATCAGGGAGAGAAAGTCTTACAAAAATCACAGAAAAATCAGAGCCAGAAATCTAGTATCCTTAACTGGGAGGGAATTAAGAATTTTTTCCAGGACCCACTTTCTGTCAAAAGCTTTTTTCTCAGTTTATGACCATAATTCTTTCAGCCCCTACTCCTCCCCAGCCATTAAGTGTCCCATTGGCATTATCTGGTCTTGACTCACCAGAGGAAGTCTTCCTACAAGACCCCCCCTCAACCCCCCCGCCCCAGTACAACTCAGGAAATATTTATCAAGTGCTGCATCAAGTGGAGTACTCTGAGCTGCACACAACACATCTGGCCAAAAAAGGCTTATCAATACAGACATAAGTGTCTCACTCAACAAGAGGAGTGGATCCAGGTGGTTCTGGTACTAGTTCAACAGCATCAAGAGTCCAAACTTTGCTCCACAATTTTGTTTCACCACCCTCAGCACAGTTACTTCCATCCTCATGTTCATGGTCTCATCATCACAAGATGGCTGCCACAGCTCCAGGCATCATGACTTCCCACTGTGTTTCAAGACAGGAAGTGGATGAATGGAAGTTTTTTCTTCTTGAGGCTCTTTTTATCTCAAGAGCTGCTTTCTGAGAAGATGCCTTCAGTGGCCGTCCTCCTCTTGCAGTTCATTGTCTAGAATCAGTCTTATGATAAATCCTCGGGGCAATCAAGGTTGGGAAACTAAGGGAGAAGATGGTTGGGAAAAGCTATTGGATAAACAGTGTCTGCCCCAAGCACCTACTGTGTGCCAGAGACTGTGCTAGACCCTGGAAATAGTGACCAGGGCACTCATGGTCCATTGCTTACAGTCCATCTAATATCTGACTCAGGTATAGCTCCGTCCTCAGTTTCCCCACATCCAAAGTCAACAATGAGTCATTAGGTCCCCACTGTGTTTTAGAAACTAACTTGGGCATTGTGTCACGAACTAGGTGACAAATATAGGGCAGTTTTCTGGCATCTTAATCCCAGCCTCCTCCTGCCTCCCCCACTTCCCTGCAGCTCTGTCCTTACTTGAACCAGAGCCAGGACATCTGCACAGCAGTGAATCAGACGGCTCTTCTCAAGAGTCTGGAAGAACAAAGCCACTCCCAGTGAGGCTGCCCCCTCTCCCTGGTGTCTGACGGTGCACGGGGTGAGGCTGGGGCCCCAGGGAGTGCTCTGCTCTGCTGGGTAGATAGCCATCCCGTGTCGGCTGGCCTGAGGATGCCGGGCTTTGCACCGCCTGTCTCCTGCACCTGGGATATGCTCTCCCTGTGTCATCATTACATGAACACAGAGCTCTAGGAGAAAAGGCTTGAGTGGACAAAGGAACTGCTGGCTTGAGGCTCTGGGCTTCACATATGTGAGGGGATGTCAAAGGGACGAGGACTTAGGTTAGTGAGAAGTGGGGCCAATAGTCAAAGTTACCTGGAGGCGTGCGTGGGCACAGCAGAGGGAAAGAACCCTCCAACAGCAAATGGGCTCCAGCATGGACCGGACCAGCTACCTGGAAAGGGAGTGAGTTTCCCATCATGGGAAACATGCTGGAAAACCTAGAGAAATGCCTCTCAGGGTTTCTCTGGCCGAGAGCCTGGGCTGTCAGAGGTCTTTCTGCCAATGAGGCACTGTGACCCTCTTGCTTCTAAATGCCCTGGTCCCCTCCAAGCTCCTTGGCTGTTGTAGGGGAGTGAGCTTCCTGCCCTTAGAAGTGCTCCTCAGTCTGGCCACTGCTTTTCAAGGATGCTGTAGGGGGCACCTCACGGGTGGGCAAGGCATGCTGAGAATGTGTCTTTTAAAAAGTGTCGTCTTCATTTGAGTCAGCAGCACTTAGAGGAAAGGGAAGAAAGCAGAAGGCTCCGTGCGTGGAGGATGGTCTGCACACCTTTCCTCTCCCTCTTCCTCCAGGTGCCAGGCGGGGGGTGCTGCTGTGGAGCCATGGGTGCTAAGGTCAGCTGAGGGCGGTCCCTCCTGTTCCCCAGCCCAGAATCTCTCACCAAGCCCAGTCCCACTCTGCAGGATAACTGGGGTTCATTCTTCGCTCCCAGGGGTGGGGCTGGCATTGCCTTCTCTGTGACCCCTGGTGGGTGGTGTGGTAGTGTGAACAATTATGCCTCCAAATACATCCATGTCCCAAGAACCTGGGAATGTTACCTTCCACGGCAAAAGGGACTGCACAGTGTGATTAAGTTAAGGGTCTTGAGATGGGGGAGGATCCTGGATTGCCCAGGTGAGCCCAGTGTAATCACAAGGGTCCTTATAAGGAGAAGCGGGAGGAGTCAGGGGAGAATGTGATGTGGTCATGGGAGCAGAGGCTGGACTTCGAAGCCCAAGGATGGGGCCACAAGCCAGGGAATGCAGACAGCTCCTGGGAGCTGGAAAAGGGTTCTTCTCTGGAGCCTCCGGAATGAACACAGCCCTGCCGACACCTGGCCTTTAGCCCAGAGAGGCTGATTTCGGACTTCTGACCTCCCGAATTATAAGAGGATAAATTTGCATTGTCTTTAAAACATCGAGTTTGTGATAACATGTCACAGCAACAAGAGGATTGTGGAGCAGGTGGTTAGACCAGGGCTCTGCAAACTTCATCTTGGGCCAACTAATAAATATTTTAGGCTGTTAGAGGCACATAATCTCCATGGCAACTATTCAGCTCTGCTCTTGTAAATTGAAGGCTGCCATAGACAATATGTAAACGACTGGGCATGGTTGTGTTCCAATAAAACTTTATTGACAAAAACAGCAGCTGGAGCTTGCCCGCCCCTGGGTTAGAAGATTGGAGGGAAATTGCCTTGCACGGCAGGTCGCCTTCGGGCAGGCCTGTAAACTCTCCTGGGCCGAGCTGTGAAGGCCCTCGCAGTGACTATGGTGAATGATGACGTGGGCTGAGTGATTTCCAAGCCTTGCATCCAGCACTTTATATAGGTGATTCCACTGAAGCATCCCAAGCCCTGTATAAAGTAGGTGCCATTACAGCACCAATCCTGTTAAATGGACAGAGAGATGGAGGCACGAGGAGATGAAGTAAATTGCTCAGATTCAACAGCTGAGAAGTGGCAGAGCCGGGATTTTGGACCCACAGAGCTGGCTCCAGAGGCTGTCCTCTTAACACAGCCCTGGGCTGCCGCCCACATGACCTCTGACTCTGATTAATCTACCCATCTACCTTCTTCCTTTCTCCATGGAATCCTTTTCCAGAAAGTAAGGAAGGATCTGAGAGAATGGTTTCCTCACCTTGTCCTTCCCCACAAGAGGTTGGCAGATGTAGCAAGTAAAAATGCAGGGTGCTCAGTTACCTTTGAATTGCACATAAACAACAAATATTTGTGTAGGATAAGAATGTCCCCTACAGTATTTGGATATACTTACATTTTTTAAAAAAAAATCTACATTGGGGCTGGCCCCATGATGTAGTGGTTAAGTTCTCGTGCTGCGTTTCAGCAGCCCAACTTCACGGGTTCGGATCCTGGGCACAGACATACACCACTCATCAAGCCATGCTGTGGCGGAGTGCCACATGCAAAATAGAAGAAGATCGGCAACAGATATTAGCTCAGGGCCAATTTTCCTCATCAAGAAAACAAAAACAAAAAAACCTATGTTCGTGGTCTGTCTGAAATTCAAATATAAAGGGGTATCCTGTATGTCATCTCACAACCCTACTCCTGCAGCCTCGGAGACTCAGGAACCTGACTCCCAGCCCCGCAGCTGAACAGGTCTGATGCAGCCCAGCCATCATTTCAGCCAGGATCCAGAACTTCCTCCTACCCACAGACTAAACCAAGCAGAAATAGATGTGTCTGCTTTAAAATACACTGCCTTCCCTTGGCCACCTCCCCTAAAAGTCAGGAGTCCTGGGTCTGATTTGAAATAAAACACCCCTCTGTCTTTTCCTGGGAAGACAGGAAGAGCCATCATTGCCCAGAGTCCTACCTGGGCCCCACTCCCCTCTTCTTTCCCTGTGCTGGTGCCCATCACGCCTCATCTGCCGGCACGATGTTGGTGCATCTCTTCCCTGAACCATTGATTTAGCGAGTCAGGTTCCTGGAGAGAGCTCTCCCCGGTGGAAAGGAGACGCAGCCGTGGAAATCAAGTTTGGACTGGCTGAAGGGAATCGTGCTTAACAGGCACCCCAAACGTGTTAACTGCAGCTGTTCATGGCACGGAGAGAATGGCGATGATTTTCCTGGCGAGATGCGGGGAGATGGTCGTCTGGGAAGCAGTTAAGCAATAATTTAACATTGTTGTTCCTCAGTAAGCTGATGGGAGCTGCTTCTGGCAGGAGGGGTGGGGGTCATTTTGTGGGGGAAAATCACAAAACCCCTCAGTTTGATCTTCATTGAGATCCCTGAATCTTTGGTTGTAGGTGTTCATTCATTCATTCATTCATTTACAAACAAATGCTTATTAAACACCTCCTACATCCCAGGCACTGTTTAATTTCACTTCCTAAATGCTTGTTGCAGGTGTTTATCCATGTATCCATTTATTTACTAATTTATTAATCAAACATCCTTCAAGCCGAATGCATGCCCAGCTCTGTGCTAGGGCGGGAGAAATCTAAAAACAGGAGTTAATAAGGTCCATGCTTTTCCTCCAAAGAGTCAATTGCCCTCTGGGGGAAGTGGACACCTAAACAAGCAATTAAAATGCAAAGCATGTCTTATCATAAGAACATGGCTGGATTCCACTTATTGAGCAGCTACTGTGCACCTTTTTATCCACATTGTTATTTTTAACACATGCTACCCAAGCCATTCCTTGAAGCAAGGTGGGCATTAGCATCCCTCATCTGCGGATGAGAAAAGAGAGGTTCCGAGACGTGACACGCCTTGCCCCAAGCTCCACAGCTCTCAGTAACAGAACTAAGATGGAAACCCAGGGCTGTCCTTTTCTAAAGCCCGCTCTGCTCTGTGCCTCAGACACAGACGAGAGAGAAAAAGGCAACCAGAGCAGATAGAAGCAGGGAACAAGCTCTGCCAGCTATGTCTGCCATGGGTTCTGGAGACCGAATTGAGGAGTTTTGCCGTCAGAGACGATCAAGAGAACTTTCCGAGGGAGGTGAACACGATACCTTGAAAGAATGAGATGTTTGGGCGCTGAGGGAGGTGGGCAAGAAACTGTGGAGGGCACAGTCGAGAATCCAGTTTTGGGGGCTGCCAAGATGGTCTGGAATTGGTTTGCTCTGCTGCAGCAAAGGGGTGAGAGTCGGTGGCTCTTCCTGAGAGGAAGGCTTAGCATTTTGGAGAGCCAGGAACTTCAGCCATCACCCAATCTGAAACCCTAAGTGAAGAAAGAACGGTTGCCATTAGTGTTAAAGTTTTCCATCCACCTTACTTTGAGATCTCAAACTTGGGACCTCTGCCCACACATCAGTGCAGAATTACCAGCAAGGAGGGACGCGTACTGCATTTTAAAATCTGGTTAGTGTGGCTGATTATATATGCTGTTCCGAAGAGCCTTGGAATCAAGTTTCCCATCCCACAAGAGTCCAGGCTGGTCCCCAAAGTAATTGGCATTGCATTATTGATAAAGGTGTTGGGCCATGAGAGAACAATGGTATCCATCTTCCTCGCTGACATCTGATTACTCCACGCAGCTCCTCGGTTCACCTTGGGCACGCGTGCAACTCCTGAGGTGCAGAATCCTTCATTAAGCAGCCACTTCCAAATGTGCTGTGTGCAAGGGAAAAAGAAAAGGGGGGGGGGGGGCGCATGAGCGCATCCATTTTGGAATATTTGTCCTGAATTTTAAAAAAGTGGACTTCTGTTCTCTCGTCCTTTCTCTGCCATCTTGGAAATTGGATTAGTCATTATTAAGCATTTTGAAGTGGGATAAAGAGAGGGAGAAGATTCCAAGGGCACGTTGCGACTTTGATCTTAACAGAGCCGTCATTGTGAGGAGCCGACACAAAGGCGGTTTGCGTTACACGTTGAGATCCTGGTAATTAGGGCCTTGTAATGACCCGTTCCAGAAAGAAACAGCTCTGTTCCTTATTTGCCATTAAGAAAACCAAGAGTTTATTTGCAGAGAATTGGGTTTAATTCAATTAGCAGGAATTGTGAGGCATTCACAACACAAGGTATATTAGCCCAGCACTTCGATTGTAATGAGACCCAAAAAGCATTTAGGGAAAGAAAAGCTAATTATCCGAGATTCTTTTTTTTTTTTTCAATATCACAGAGGGTTTAGTCCAAATTTCAGAGGCCTGTATTCCCAAATCCCTTAAGCTTTAATTAATGATTAACAGAGCAGCAGGATGTGGAGAGGGACAGGAAAGCTGTGCCATGGAGTCAGCGCCAAGGGCTATTGTTAATAACCCCCACGCTGAACCGGCACTTCACAGTTTACAAAGCGTTTCCATAACCATTATCCGTTTTGAATATTCATATCCTTCTCCTTCTGGGCCAATTCCCTGGCCCAGGGAATATTTCTCCCCAGCCTGTGTCGAGTTTCAGATCTGGGTTTGCGTGTTGGAGTGCGTCCTCAGCCAGCCGGACCCTCCATCTTTGGAGATGCACAGCAGATGCTGACAAGCGTGGATTCAGTTCTCACCTCCACCTTCATCCAGGTTATGACCTTGGGCAATTCTGAACTTCCTCAGACTTCAGTCTGTTTTTCTTTTTTCACCCCCGTCTATAACTGCTTTCCAATTCCGTGGCCACTGCCACATGTGGCTAGTTAAATGTAAATGAGGTAAAAATCCAGTTCCAGGTCCAGTCTGGTGGTGTAGTGGTTATTAAGTTCACGCACTCTGCTTTGGCAGCCCAGGGTTCGCAGCTTCAGATCCCAGGTGCGGACCTACACACTGCTCATCAAGCCATGCTGTGGCTGCATCCCACATACAAAATAGAGGAAGACTGGCACAGGTGTTAGCTCAGGGCCGATCTTCCTCAAGCAAAAAGAGGAAGATTGGCAACAGATGTTAGCTCTGGGACAATCTTCCACACCAAAAAGAAAAAAAGTCCAATTCCTCTATTGCACAAGGCCTATTTCAAGGGTTCAGTAGCGCGTGGCTGGTGGCTGCCTCATTGGATGGCACAGATGGAGCTCGTTTCTGTGATTGCAGAGAGTTCTTTTGACAGCACTGGCCTTTGAAGAGGGAGGCACCGTTCATCCTTTGAGGGTAATGGGGTAAGAATTTAGTGAGAAAGTGCACAGGAAGCCTGTGGGTCATGGCAGAAGCTCAATAATAACATCTGTGATGAAGCAGGGGGATGGAAAGAAGGAGAAAAAGGGGGCACCCCCATACTCAGCTCCTTCTACTTTCCCATTCTTGACACCATGGGAAAGAATCATGAGAGGAAGAGGTATGGAAGGGATAGAAACTTCTGTTAAGCATACTTGATGTGCTCGGTTATCTCTGGGTCTCTGTGTATTTATTTGGGCTGACATCTCATATATTCCTCACAATAACCCAGAGGGGAAGATTTTCTGTCCCCCATTGGATGGGTAGGTGGAGAAATGGGGACTCAGGCTGTTAACATGGTGCACCCGAGGTTGCAGAGCCCGTGAACCATGGAGCTGGGGTATCCCCCGGTCCTGAGGACCAGCAGGGCCCTTTTTCTCTCCACCGCACTCAGCTCCCATCATCGACACAGAGTTCCAGCTGGTTGTTACAGACCTAAGGACTGGGTGCTGGGCACCAGGTGGCCGGGGATGTTCTCCTCATAGCCCTTACCTAAGGAGGAGATGTGAAGAGCCACATGGTCCTTGAAAGGGATCCAGCGAGCCCCTGATCGCCTGCTTCAGTGGGCACTGGTAATTTCCCTCCGAGCAGCCATGGGAAAGGCATGGTTCTGCAAACAGCCCAGCCGTGCACACAAACTGCACGGTTAACTGATAAATCGCTTAGTGCATTCGGGCCCAAGCCACACAGAACAGCCCAGACAGATGGCCATCAGTCTGTCTCCATCCCCTCAGCCAGGGCCTGCAGATCTCAAGAAAAGGAGAGAGAACAGCCTCCAGGAAAGTGTTGACCCGGGGAGCCCCCCATAGCATGGAGTAGGGAATCCCAATATGACTGCGCAAAGGCCAGGTTGTTCTCTGAAAGTCATTTGAGGAATGAAATTGAATTTCCTGACTGGCTCAGGGAAGCTTGTTGGCATGATAAACACGACTATCAGGTGGTAACAAATTAGCATCATCTGGGTGAAGATGCGGCCATTGGGAGAAGCAGGCGGAAGGACACTGAATTGAAAAGAGGCAGGACCTGGATTCCACTTCCAGCTTTGCAGCATAAACTCACTGCATGGCCTTGGGCAAGCCATGCAATCTTCTGGGCTTCGGTTTCCTTATTTGTGAAAAAATTTTTAAAGATCTGAAAATAGGTGCTGCTTGCCCCACAGGATCAAAATGCATTCGCAGATATTACAGGAGAGTGATCTGCTTCCAGGTTTTATAGGAGCTTCAGTGCTGTCTGTACGGAAAAATGAGGCTGACGTTGTTGGACATTTCAGGGCCTTTCTGGGGCTGAGGTTTCATTCGAGGTATGTTGCGGTGCTTAAGAGCTGGTGGGACAACACGGTTATGAGTTGAATGATGTTTGTTTGTTCATCAGCTCATTCTTTCTTGATACTTTCCCTAAAGCTAGTTGGCGCTCAGAGCTTGACTTATCTGCCTTCAAATCCAAGCCTTCCAGCTGTGGGCCTTGGGGCCGGCTCTTCTCTCACAGCTTAGTCCCCTTGTCCCTTGGATGGAGGTGGCAGCCACCTCTTAGGGTTGTCATGGGCCTCAATCAAATCAAGACCTACAGGGTGTTTGGTGCAGAATAAACTCAAACTACGTTAGCCATGAGCATGGCCAACTGAACGCCTGTGATCGTCCAGGCATCGGAGAGCACTCTGGGATCCCAGACTAAATGAGGCATTATCTGGTCTATGAGGAGCTCGGGATCTAGTGTGACGGCCGTGACGTTTTCTGGGATAGGAATGCCTTTTGAGAATTGGGTAAAAGCAATGGGTCTTCTCCCTGGAAACCCATACACACGAACACACAAATGTGATTCTGGGTCAGGAACCACCAAAAACCCACAAACTTCAGGTTTTCAGGTTAAAAGACTAGTCTCGTGTGGGACTGTGGATAAACCAATGTTCAGACCCTGAGCAAGAGTCTGTATTGTAACAGGCAAGTATTGGTTGCTGTCGGAGCTGGTAGTGGCGGCAGGGAAGGTTTCTTGGAGCAGGTGATGCTGGTGAGAAGGGAAGAAGCAGGGGTCCATTAGAATAAGTTGGGTTGGGGGCAGGGCAGGACGCCAGGTACAAGAGACCACCATGTACAAGGCAAGGGGAGCAGGAACTTCAGGTAAGAACACTTTCATCCTTCGTATCCCCTCAAGAAGAAGAAGGCAGGGTCCGTTGGAGACTCCTGGGGGTCAGAGATAAGGTAACTTGTAAATCCAATTTTAGCTTCCCGCATGGAGGAGGTCCTTGACTTTAAGAACAATGGAGTACCCTGGTTTCAGGGATTATGTGGATCTGGGAAATGGCAGTAACAATGGTCGCCTTGGTGACCCAGGGTGGTTGATCCAAACGGGAAACTTGAGGCTACCAGAGTCCCAGTGGGGATCCTGTTGACCTAGGAACTGCTGTGTGCACAGCATCCCTTACTTAGCCGAGAATATGACCTCAATCCTCTCCACTCCTCACGAATATCCCCACAGTTGAATCCCTAGACGCAGACATCAAGATAAGCCTTTGAATCCAAGTGGATTATTTGGGAGGGAGTCCCAGGGAGCAGTTGGGGAAGGGAGAAGTGATACAGGGCAGTGATGAGGCCAAAACAGGTGCTTTAAGGAGCGGGTCACCACCTAGGCAACTGGAGTTCAATCCCAACTGGACCCCTGGAGAGTGCTGTGGGACATGTCCCAGAGTTGTCCCACCCGGGGGCATGGATGCTGTCATTAGTTGAGAGATGCTCCCGGAACCGTCAATGCTGACTTCCAGCCTGCTGAGTGCACAGAGAAGCACACATCTGTGGTCAGGGAAAGCTGCCAAGAGAGACTGACAGGTACCACGTTAAAGCCTTGGTGAAGCAATGGCGAGGGGATGGATATGTGTGAGCTACCAATGCATTTGCTACAATCTTTTGCAGAAATCACTTCCACACTCCCAGTTTCTCCCAGAAAGGCATCCTGAGTCCACTCTCTGGAGCCCATCTCAGTGGCCGTGGCCCCGCTGATGTCCCTCTGATGTGGTTCTCACGGCTTGGTTTTTCTGAGCCCTGGAACAACCATCAGCACTAACCCTGTCCAGAAGCAGATGTGGGCGTGGGCAAGGCCACGGGTTCCAACAGCCTAAGGAGGCTTTTCTTGTGCACACTGTCCCCTCCTCACTCCCAGGCCTGGCCTGGTGTGTGTTCTGTGGATGATTTATTAGCATCTCCCTTTTGCACAGCCTCCCTGCAGCTCATGTGTGATCTGGTGTGGAGACCCTCCCCTCCCACGTCTTTGGAGCTTGCAGTCGACTGTCATTTGTTCCCAAGAAGTAAACATCGAGGCTTTTTGTTCCCCTCAAAGCATTTCCAGCTACTCCCAGTGTAGCCCAGCAGGACCCTGCTCCTAACTCAGACGGAATGTTGTGTATCAGATCTGTTTGCCTTTGTACATCATCTGCTCACAGATGTGTGTCCTTTGGCTTGTTTCTTTTTCTAATTAATTTTTGATTAAGTTTTGAAACACCTTCTGTCTCCTCCAGTTCCTGCCACCCAGGTAATCCTCTTTACTCTGAACCCAGGCTGGGGATCTGGGCTCTCCGGGGCTCTGCAATCCTGGTGGCTAAGAGGGGAGGGGGACTTTTCAATTAACTGGTTAAGTGGTCTTAGCCCTCTTATCCAGACAAGAGAGGGTGATGCTTGGACTAAGCATGAGGGTTGGAGAAGAGGATGAATCTGAGATGGCTCTTGGAGGAAACAGGGGGAGTGGAGGAAAGGGAAGAGTCGGGGTGGAAATCACCTGACAGAAAGAAAATAGTGCCAATAGTGTGATGTGTATTAAGAACACAGAGGGACAGGGGCCGGGCCCATGGTCGAGTGGTTAAAGTTTCCGTGTGCTTTCCTTTGGCAGCCCAGGTTCATGGGTTCGGATCCTGGGCGCAGACCTGTTCTGCTCATCAGCCATGCTGTGGAGGCATCCCACATACAAAGTAGAGGAAGATTGGCATGGATGTTAGCTCAGGGCTAATCTTCCTCAAGCAAAAAAAAAAAAAAAAAAAAAGGAAAGGAAGATTGCAATGGATGTTACCTCAGGGCGAATCTTCCTCACAAAATAATAATAAAAAGAACACATAGGTACAAACACAATCATGTCCCTTGAACCAGTAACTCCAGTCTTTGGAATTGTTTAAAGAAAGGAGGAAGAGGAATGAACAAAAATATCAATTGCTAGTATCCTGTGTACTAAGTACTGTGATAAGTTTCTTAACAAAGTAGCAGCAACAGCCCAAGTAATAGTAACAGTAACAATGTATCATGACAGCAGACAGCACTTACTGCCTCCTTACTCTGCACCAAGAACTGCTCTAAATGCTTTATGTGCATTACCACATTTACCCCTTGAAGAACCCTATATGGTCCCCATTTAACAGATGAGGAAACTAAGGCACAGAGAGGTTAAGCAACTTGCCTCAGCTCACACAGGTAGTAAGGGGCAGGGCTGAGACTGAACACAAGTGGGTGACTCCAACACTTGACCTCTCTCATCTTCTTCACCTGCCACCTCCCAAGGGCCCCAGACCAGGTGTGGGCTCTGATTTGAACCACCAGGCAGGGAGACAGCCAGCTTGGCATGGGAGGGAAGGTGACCAAAGATGACTTTCCCAAGGCCGGGACAGCAGGTGTGCAGCCTGGCTGGGGAATGAGATCAGGTGTGTCGTGCTGCGCTGCTGCCGGCTTGTGCATCCCCCCCAGCCAAGCCAAGCTGTGGCCACCTGGAACCCTCCCGTGTCTCCTGTTGATGCAGGCTTCCCTATGCAGTCTACACCCCCAGCCACCTCCCCCATTCTCAGGCCTTCTTCATTCCCTCTTTTTGCACACTTTGTGGACTTACCCTCAGAAATCACCCCAATAATCCTGGACTGTCGTGCCGGAATCTATTATGAGAATAACTCTCCTGATGGCTATCATTGTGATTCTAAATTGTGTTCCACACCGGGCAAGAGGGATTTCAGGGTCCATACGGAGCATTGCTTAACTGGAAATGAGCTGCCCCTCTGGGCACACAGTGGGTGCTTTGCCTTGAACCTTCAATCGCTGGCAGCAGAGGTGCCCGCCCAGCATGTTCATTTTGCCTACGACCTATCCCCAAGACTGCCCCTCCCAGCCCGTCTCCTCCTCCATTTTCCTCTGTGTGTTTTCTGAGGCCTCCTCCACTCTGCCAGGGATGTCCTAAAACCTGCCAGCCCTGCCAAAGAAGATGAAATACTCGGGGGTCGCCAAGCAGGACGAGGTAATAAGAAAAGCAGGCCATCAACAGCAGGCCCAGCCTGGCTGCAGCAATTACCAAGTTTCTCCTCGATTCCGAGACTGCAGTGGCAAGAGCACAGACGGTAGTGGCAGATCATAAATTATGTCATCTCTGTGCGATCAAAGTTTCTGAGCATTCCTTCATGCTGTCCTTTTCGTTTTGGCTCTGTAAGTACCATGTCCTTTTAAAAAGACGCATTGAACGTGTGCATTCAAAGGTGACAGAGAAACCACAAGCTTGGGGTCCCGTGTGCGGCTGTTTTAAAGGAATTATCCATCGCTAGGCAGATGGATAGGGAAGGAGGTGTGAGGTCTTGCTCTGGTGTAAAGTGTTTCTGAATACTTCGAACATTATGTTTGGAGAGCGGGGGCTCTGTACTCAGACCCACCTCAATTCAAATCTCTTTGCCACTGCTTATTAGCCATACTATTCGGGGCCAATGACTTCACCTCTCTGACCAACTGTTTTTAAAACTGGGGGCAATAAGGGCCAGCCCAGTGGCACAGTAGTTAAGTTCACACGTTCTGCTTCCATGGCCCGGGGTTCGCCGGTTTGGATCCCAGGTATGGACATGGCACCACTTGTCAAGCCATGCTGTGGTAGGCGTCCCACATATAAAGGAGAGGAAGATGGGTATGGATGTTAGCTCAGGGCCAGTCTTCCTCAGCAAAAAAGAGGAGGACTGGTATCAGATGTTAGTTCAGGGCTAATCTTCCTCAAAAAAAAAAAAAAAAAAAGGGAGGGCAATAAGAATCTATACCATAGAGCTGTGATAAGGGTTGAGATGATGTTTACAAATACTGGGAACAGTTTTTTTTCACAGTCCACAGGATAATCCTTAGTCAATGTTAACTTTTTTTTTCAGTATTAATAATATTGCATTGGGAGCTTCCTGACCTTCCAAAATCGTGTCAGTGCATGCCTCCAAACTTTTGCCCAGGCGGTTCCTTCTGCCCAGGGTGCCTGCCTCCTTGCCTCAGGTCGAGTTCCTTAGAGGCGGAGCTGAGATGCTGTTCTTGTACAGTTGAGGATGGAAGGAGTGCTCTTAGGGGGAACCTGTCAAGAAGAGAGGGAAGCAGGGTGAGACCCCTAAGCCAAGATGTGCTTTGGCTCAGCCTGGCGCCATAGATAGCTCTGGGGTGAGAAGAGTACTGCAGAGTCTTCACACCTTGGAGCAGGTGAAATATGCGTTTACTCCACCACCGTATCTGTCAGTCACTGGTTGCAGGCTGCCCGAGGTGGGAGGGGTCAGGGCGTAACCTCTCTGGATCCAGATCAAAGAAATCAAAATGCCTGTGCCGGGATCCCTGACAGCAGCCTTTTGACTAGCTCCCTGTGGTTCTAGAGTGCAGCCAGCGTTTGGGATCACTGGACGTCTGAAGTGGGCAAAGGGCGGCCTCAATCCACCACCTCACTAAGACCACACAAATGGGGGAGAGGAGATTTCTCAGAAAGGATGTGGAGATGCTTTCAGGAAAGAGATGGACAAGATGCTGGGCAACCCAAAATGACGAAGGTCCATATACCCAGCACGTGCCTTGGGTCACAACTGTGCCTGCATCCTGCTCCCCAACATCAGATACCCCAGGTCAGCGTGTGCTTTCCCCAACCTTCACCCCCATTCTTGTCCAGGTGTTCGCCCTGTTGCCTCTCCCAGATTCACATGCATCTTCAAAGAGGACGCGTAGAGGCTAGAGTTATGGCTTTTTAACCTCAGGGAAAGCATCTCCAAATATGGGATTCCAGGCACTGTGACCATGAAGAAAAGTGACACTGGTGGTGGGGGGAGGGGACTGTCTCCAGGGATGTTTCCATAGCAATTCAAGGTTTACCACCAGGGCTTTGTGAAGGAAGACTTGGTATAAGTGGGGCACCACCTATTGCTTCTCTCCCCCTGTGGCTGATGGTGAAGGACAGAAGGAAGGAGGGAAGGGATCCTTCCTTCTAGAGTCGGACCAACTTGAGCTCCCATCCCCACCCTGACTCTGCTATGTGGTCCAGGAAATTTTCCTAACTTATCAAAGCTCTTAGTTCCCACGATATTGATAAGGTGGTAATAATAACACCCACCTGGCAGGCTTTGAGGATGGAATGAGCAAGCAAGCAAAATTCACAGTGTGATGCCTGACACAGGAAATGCAGGAAACTCAAGGCAAGTCCCTAGTCTCTTTGCTTTGTGGCATTTGGAGTCACACAGTTCAGCTTTATTCTGGAATCACCAATCCCTGGGGAAGCTGTCATTAGGAAAATGGGTAGAATATTTGAAAGGACTCGTATCTAAATAAAAGGTTTCTGTACACTTGTTTACTAGAGAAAATCTGGAAAATATAGAAAAGAGAAAGAAGAAAATGAAGTATCCAATTTTACCTCCCAAAGAAAAACACAAATTTTTTTTGGTATTTTCTTCCCACATTTCCTCTATTTGTGTTTTAACATAATTGAGATTGTGTCACGTGTATCATTTATATTCTGTTTTTTTCTCAATATATAAGCATTTTCTTGTATTATTTCAAACTTTGCTTGACTATCACTTTAGTAATCATATAGTAGTCCATGAAAAGAGGATGACAGCTCACTGAGTAAATCCCCTATTGTTGGACAACTAGGTTGTTTCCAATTTATCTTTTTTTCCATTACAAAAAATGTTACAAAGCATCATTTTGTGCTACAAGATTTTGCTGTCTTTACAATATGTCCTTAGGCGAGATTCCCAAGAACAGAGTTACTGGGTCAAAGAGAAGGAGGAGTTTTAAAGATCTTTCTCCATATTTCCAGATGGCTGAGCTAAATTTGAAAACAGAACCTTCATAGGAGCCTTTTTTAACCTTGCAGCCGGGCCTCAAAAAGCAACAAGGGGCTTTTTGCAAGGAGACATGAATGGCTGCAATTTTTCCCAAAGATTGCAGGATCGGGTGGAAAGATGCAGGAAGCCCCAGCACTGCTCCCTCACACCAACCCAGCCCCCTCTCTGCCTCACGATTAAGCTTCAGATAGTGTTTGCAATCTCTCGGTGTTTTCCAGCACGTGTCAGGGTGACTGATGGACTCGTCAGAGCTCAGACACCCATCAACCCAGTGCTCTCCCTCTTTAAACTTCCTAATACGCCAACTTCAAGGTCAAACAAAGGTCAGGGATATGTCAGTCCTCCCTGCTCAGCCTCAGCATGGGTGGCTTGTCCTTTCCTCTCACTCCGCTGCACCCTCTTGCTGCTTTCAAATTCACCTGCAAGATCGACACCTTAACTAAAACTATTCTTAGGTTACAAGCTGCCAGGATTTTGAAGCAAGTGCCTGTAAATATTTCATTTCTGACAGTGAGAGCTATTAAGAGAAACCTTGTGCATTTTCTAGAAGAATTTTAAGAGGTGTTTATTCATTAGACGTGTCTGGAGCCTACAGAATTTGGTTGGAAGGGGGTTGAATAACATCTATGAATGGGCTCTTTCCTTCTTTACACTCACATTTTAAAATCTGGGCTGACTCCCGGCAGCTCAGTGGCTGGAACCAAGTCCTGGGCAAGAACAGAGGGGAGGGATGGCAGGCGTGGGGAAGCCGCCTGTTTTCAAAAATACCCCTTTAGGTGGTCTGTTCACAAGCTGCTCTGTTAAATGCAGTGGAGCTCAAAATATGGGTGTTACCACTGCTGCCGTTCTAACAGTACTACACCAAACGAACCAAAAGCGCAGCTATCCATTCTCCATCTCCAGCTCGGAGCCAGGCATTCTCGTGAATCCATGCCAGAAAGAGAACAAGATAGATTTTTGGGTCTCTTTTCCATAGGAGGGAACTGAGGCTCGGACTGGTAGGGTAACTGTCCCATGGTCGTGCACGCAGCTTATAAACGGTAGAGCAAGGAGTTAGAAAGCCCAGTGTTTCTGACTCCAGAGCAACCCATATATGTTTTACCAGCTGGAAATCAAATTGAGTGCTCTGAAATCATCACTCGACTGTAAATCAAGACTATTGCATGTGGGAATGCACAAAGAACAGCACCGGGGCTCATGGTTTGGGGATAGGAAAGACAAAACTCATTGCTTACTGTTCACCAGGGGCCATGTCAAGCACTTTGAACTTTTCTGTTTTACTTAAGTCTTAGAATAATCCTGCAAAAAACATATTTTCCATTTTATGGATATAGAATTACGGGTTTAAGGAGGATAAGTACCTTTCATTGTGATCATCTATGGCTGTGTATCAAAGTATCCCAAAACTTAGTGGCTCAGGACAGCAACCATTTATTATAGCTCAGGGTTTTGTGGGTCAAGGAATCTGGGCAGGGAGTGCAGGGTATGATGGACTGAGGTTTCTTGATGGAATTCACCTGGCAGCAGACTGCCTGGAAGGTCTGAGATGGATTCTCTCACGTGGCTGGAACACTGGCCAGGGAGGCTGGAAATTTGGGTTCAGCTGGGACTGTCCATCAAAGTCCAGCATGGCGGTCAGACCTCTGATGTGGAGGCTGAGGGCGCCCAGTGAGGACCCCAGTGGACAGTATTGGAAGCTGCCAGTCTTTTAAGGCTGGGCCCACAACTGGCCCAGCATCCCTACTGCTGGAATCCATTGGTCAAGGTAGTTTTAGAGCCGACTTAGAGTCAAGGGTTGGGAACGTAGACCCCAGCTCTCAATAGAAGAACCAGAGAACATGGGGCCAATTTCAGTCACCACAGATGCCCAAGATCACAGATCTAGAAAGTGGTAGAAGCAGGTTTTGGACCCAGGACTCCACTCCATAACTATGCTTAGAGTCCCTAGCATCCAGGGAATGAGACATGGCAGGTGGTACACTGGAGATGCCGATATTTACTATTCAAGAGATCACACGGAATCAACACTACCATAGAAGGGGAGTCCCTATTCCCAGTTTGCAAACAAGTCAACTGTCTCAGACCAGGGAAGTGACTTCAAAGCCACCCACTTGCAGAGTGGCAGGAACCCTGTTTGTCTTATTCCACAGCCCAAGCTTTTCTCTGCTTCCCCACTCTGGGGATAGCGCTGTAAGGTGTCTTGTTTACACCACTGAAAATAACCCCGAGATTCACTCAGTCCAAGTGAAGAGTTGGCTCAATGTGGTGAAGAATCCGCAATACTTTGCGGGCCCCTTTGGTCAACGTGACTGTGAAATGCTTCCTGTTGTCCCGTAGATCATTAGGACCTAATTGAAGACAAAGGAATGCTGAGCATCTCTTACACTTGAAAGAGGGCCAAACACGATGAGGTTCAGATACCCCCTCAGGACCCTGTGAGAGGGGACAAGCCACCTCTGTCATTCCCAATATCCACCAGATATGAAAGCAGAAGACCAGAGAGTATTCAGGGAGAGAGAGGAGAATTATCACTGTCAACTTGAAGAAAAGCTGAGCTCTGAGGGGACCTCTTGCAGACACTGGGAAGCCAGCAAGAAGAGGACTCAATGAAGCCTTGAGTTTCTGCTTGTTCAAGCAGGGGGAGAAGAAAATAGGAGAGAGGGCGTGGAGGAAAGGGACAGCTCCAGTCTCTGCTCTGCTCTTGCAAAAGAACCAGTGGGTTTCCTGAGGGTCAAAAGGATACCACTGAAGAGCTGGGTTTGAGCCGTATGGCTCATGTATCCAAGAGGACCACCTGCAAGGGGAGGGGACCCAGCATCAAGAGACTGTGTGTTATACTGCCAGAATTATATCACCTGAGACTGGAAGAGGTTGAATGGAAGTGGATTTTCTATCAGGGAACCACGGAAGGGGATCTCGGGCAAGGCAGGGCTGTAGTGAGGAGGTTTGGCCGGGTCTGCTAGCTCTGTTCTCCAAAACCATCTTTTCCTCTTTGACATACAGCTTGACCACATGTCCAAATACCCATGTAAGTGAGCTGTAGCCAGGAGAATGTGAGCCGAAACGATGCATGACACTTCTGGGTGTGGTGCATAAAGACCACCCACTTGCCTTCCTCCGTGTATTCTCCTCCTTCTGGGTGGAGATGACCATGGGGACCTTGGGAGCCACATTTTAAAGATGGAAAGCCCTCTTTCAGCCTGGGTCCCTGAATGGTCATGTGGAGGAGAGCTGGCCTGTAATGTGTTCTCCCACCTAGGACTGTTGGGTGAGCAAGGGATGAATATCCATTGTGTCAAACCTTTATACATTTCGTTGTATTTGTTACTGCAGCTTTGATGTCCCTGACAAATACAGGAGGCCTGCACCCACAGGGCTCCCCAAAATCTACCTGTTCCCCATGAAGATGCCAGAATTTGGACATCTTCCATACTGAAGGCATCCATGACCATTAGAGTTGGCCTGATAATCAGCGCTGATAGCACCTAATTTCGTGTGTCTCCTGCTCACCTGGAAAGGAATTTGCCCTTTTTCTCCAATCCATCTGCTCAGACCCAATGACAGAACTGTCAAAACCAGAAAACCAAAAGAAGAAGAGGGCGTGAAAGAGAAGACCCTTCATTCTCCCCAATTAATCCCTCTGGTCGAAGCCCGGCCAGCACAGTGGGGCACGGAGGAGATGAACATTAAATTATGTATGAGATTCAAGTTTTTCACTGCACTAGACTGGGGTTCTCATGCCTGAGGGTAACTTGGAAGCTCAGAGTCTTCCTGAGACATCTTTACAGTCTTGAAAAGGGAGAATAGATTGAAGGAGTAGTTGGTGGGAAGAGAAAACCTCCATGTTGGTATTGTTCTAGGTCAGAGCTTGCCACAAAATCTTTCCATCAAAGCTGTAGACAAGCTATCAGCCTGGCAAGCCCCACTTGGTGGACTGTAGGGCACAAGGATTGAACACTGTCATTTGAAGGACTGTCAGTAGAATAGCCAACAGACTGTTGCAAGAATAATGTCCTTACAGGCCTCTACCCGGAATGCCTATTTAGGCAACACACTGACTTTACAGATAAAGGATTCCCCGTTCGGAGCAGTGGTGTCATTTGCTGATACGGAGACAAATCTGAAGCCCAATAGGGTAATGTTTAAGGAGGGATGTGATTATTGCATCTTCCTGCCTCCAGGCCACTTGTGGCATCATTAGCACGGCCCTGGGGACCCCGCAGTGAATCCTGGAGGAAGGGAGGGGGATGAGAGGGAGCAGGACTCAGGGAACAGGCATCGTTCAATGAGATGTGGACGAGAGAACGTCCAGCCGGGGAATAGCAAACAATTAGTGTGTCCCTGGATTTTTGCATGGGAGTACTGCACAGCAGTGTCTGGAATCATAGAGATGTGGGTTCACTTCACAGCTCTACCACTTGCCAGAGAAGTAATTTACACTCTTTGATCCTTATCCGGATCCACTTAAAGTGAGCTCTGTCAGTTGAATGAGCTAATAAATTCTTTTGTGTCCTGAAGCCACTTTGAGTTGTTTCTGTCTCATGCAACCAAAAGAGAGCTGGCTACCACTACTGCTGCAAAAGTAACAGAGTGGTACCCAAAATGCCCAGCACAGAAGATTGAATAGTTTGGAGCAGCAGAACCCCCAATGCATCACGGCTACATCTCAGACACAGGTGCAGAGGAGACCAGGTGGGTGTGTCTGAGCAGTGATCTCCCTCTATGAATTAACTCTGTCCTGATCCCTATTAATTTGTGGGGAGTCCCAGGAGGGGATCCCTATCTCCACTGTGTGGGTAAAGTGCCTGCATGGATTTTGAAGGCAGTTTTGGAGTCTGACCTGGGTTGGAGCCCAGCCTCTGATACTTCCTAGTGTGGCCTTAGGAAAGGCACTTAGCATCCCAACTTCAGTGTCCCCGTCTGAAAAAGTGGCAGGAGAACAGCTCCCAGGTTGAGGTGAGGATTGAAAGGGAATCACGTCCATCAAGTTCCTACCACTGGCGAGGAGGAAACCCTTAATGTCGGCCTTTGTAATTTCAAACGCATGTAGAGAAGCTGAAGAAGAGGAAGGAGCATGATTAAAGGGATAGGAAATCGCTGGAATAAAGCTTCTTGGAGCATCCTGCTGGGAGTTTCCTGCATCCCACTGTGCCCTGTGCTGGTCCACAGAATGGACCTCCTCAAACGCGGCTCTAATCATATCAGCCCCCCGCTGGAAACCCTCTGATGGCTGCTGCTGCTGGCAAGATAAAAGCCAAATGCCTTAGCCTGGCACCTGCAGCACTTAAAGAACCCTCACTCCTCCAGCTGGCCTCTGCAGACTGTACTCACTGCCCAACATGCCACAGCGGATTACAGACTGGTCTGAGGTCTGTGGGTGCCACTTTCCTGAATAAGCTCTGAGCTACGTGTGTTGGAAGTGAATCTAACATAATCATGACTATAAAGTCAACCCCAAATGCAATAACTAGAGGGTTCCAGTAAATGCCACTGTTTGTTTTTCATATATTTGATATGCAGGATTATAAATCATGAGTGAAATATGGTTTATCTCCAGTTGGCCACAAGCCCCACCACTCCCTGTTGCATCACCGTATGACCCACCTTCTACTCTGTGTACGAATCAGTGAGAGAGTTGTTTTTAGTCCCCTCTTCAATGAGAAGAAAATCCATTTCTGTAACGTCTCTTATTAACATCGAGACACTGTCAAGCTTTATTTTTATCATATTTTAAATTTATGTTTAGTTTGACTAATAATACATGGATGCATTCTCAATGTAAAAAATTGCAAACAGTTCAGAGAATGAAAAAGTTCCCCACAACTTTCTTCAACCCGTGAAGTTCTAGCTTCCTCCTCAGAGGTGAAACTTCTGTCATTTCCACGTATATTCTCCCAGGCATTTTTCAGACATACATCTGTGTGTATGGTGAGGGATGAGAGGAGGCATGTGTAACGTATATATGCTTTAGTTGTTTTTTAGAGACTGGCACCATCTTATGTATACTGTCCTTCATCTTTTTCATAACAGTATATGTTGTTGAGTTTTTCACGGCAGAACATTGGGATCTACCCCGTTCATTCTGACTGCAGCATAATATTTTATAACATGCGTGTATCACGATTGATTTGGTGTAGAGTATTATAAACTGGAAATCCAATAGCCACATCCAGACTATGTGTGTGTTTTGTTGGGCTAGAACCATATTCCACCTGTCATAAATTGAATGCAAATGGCTTTGGGTAGAGGAGGCAATCTCTGATTTCCCCACAGGCCCCACCATTCCCTATTGTATTACAGGCAGCCCATTTAATACACTTCTCTTACTTACCTGGCTCCTGTTGGTGTCTGAGTGTTCAAACCCTGTATTTTAGCTGTTCTTTGATCTGTGGACATTTAAAAGTTTTTAGAAATGTATTGTTATCACGAACAATGCTGCAATGAATAGCTATGTCTACGCCTCTCTTTGTTTGTGTGTATTTATCTAGGGTCCATGCCAGAAGTGGGCTTGCCTAATAGGGGTGAATGAAAGGGGTGGTATGACCTAAAATGCACAAAGTTAGGAGACACACACTAAGATGACGAAGTGGAGGAAACCAGAGAAGCAAGCTAAGGACTGTGTTGTACATGTGCTCTCGGAAAGTTCTTCTGCCTAAAACCTGTAGCTGTTGAATATCATGCTTGCCCCTCAAGTATTCCTGTTGGTTTTCAGGGGGGAAATGCTCGCATACACGCGTGAAGTTAGGTAGCCAAGGGATCAGTGACCCACGGCTTTTGGGAATCGGCTGTTCTCCCTGCCCCAGCTCTGAAGGGCTCCAGAGGAGAGAGGCAGGGGAGGCTCTGAGCTCCAACATTCATCAGACCTTGGAGAGTTTCTCCCAGTCTGGCCCCTGGATTCATGGCTTGGCAAGCCTCGGGCCGCAGCTAATGAACTCTCTTGGCTGAGGTCTGTCTGAAGGCTGGCCTCCCATTTAGGAAGCTAATGATGCATGAAAGCCACTCAGTGGGCAGCAAGCTCTGTCTGAGCTCCTTCTGGGCCTAATGGCTTAGGTGAGGGCTGGTCTGATACCTTGGGGGTGAGTGTGGGCGAGGTGGTGCTGGGAGCTGGGCCAGTGTGAGCACAGGGGCTGGTCAGCTCACTCAGGAAGCCATGCATTCTTAAGCCCTTCATTGGATTCACAGCTATGAGCTGATATTGGTTTGTGTGTCAGTCAGCTCGGTTTGCCATCACAAAATACCATAGACTGGGTGGATGAAACAACAGGAATTTGTTTCTCTCGGTTCCCGAGACTGGAAGTCCAAGATCAAGGCACCAGAAGGGTCAGTGTCTGCTGAGAGCTCTCTCTTTAGGTTGCAGATGGCTGCCTTCTTGCTGTGTCCTCACATGGTCTTTGCTCAGTGCGTACAGGTGGGGGAGAGAGAGAGAAGCAAAGTCTTTAGTGTCTAAGGGTGCTAATCCCATCATGGGGGCTCCACCCTTATGACCTCATCTAGACCTAATTGCCTCCCAAAGGCCCCAGCACCAGATGCCATCACATTGGGAGTTGGAGCTTCATGAACTTGGGGGGGCATAATTAAGTCCATAGCAGTTTGATAGGAAAATACAGCTGAGGTTGGCCAAGTCAACCTCAGGTGTAAGATAGAAAGTTGCAGGGCAGAAGTTCCCAGAGTTATTAGGAAAAAAACATCTTGTCTTCCCCTAGATAGGAAACCCCTTCTAGGCACATAGGTACGATGGTGGGCGGTGTCCAAATCAAGTCCTTTGATACAGAATGAGCTGGTGGGTAGGAGCCTGAAAGTCTGTATGACTCTGTCTTGGGTTTGAATCTGATTTCCTCTACTTAATAACTTTCTGGGCTTGGAAAAATTACTTAACTTTTCTAAGCCTGATGTTCTCATCTACGAAATGGGGATAATAAACGTTCTGGGGATTAAATGAGACCACAAATGCAAAGACGTTGGCGCAATGCCTGGCAAGGCTGTTTATTTCACCATATTTTTTGAGGCGTTTTGAAAACAGAGGGCTGTTGTTACTGTAGTTTGTAGTTTTACCTTTTTATAACACTGACTCGAGACTTTAAGGGGAAAACAATGTCTTCGATGCCTTTGCTTTCTCATTGTTCATTGAATCATTATCAGTGCACGGGCATTGCTCACAGCCCTCCTTCTTCTTTTTTTTTTCCTGGCAAGATTGTTACAGTGTGTTGAAAATATTAATTATACCCTTTACCTTATACACAGGACTGGAAAAACAAATCTTGTTGCTGTGCTTGGTAGGAGAAAAAGTGTATGCGTGCACGTGTGTGTGTGTGTGTGTGTGGGTGGGTGGGTGTGTGTTGTACCCATTGTCCCCTCGGGTCATAACAAATTATTGATGCCAGTTCTTTTAAAAAGACAATTAATCCAATTACTTTCTTGTTGAATCAATACTAATGTCTTTTTTTTCTTTAACTTGCAGATTTCGGCAAGCCCGGCTGCCAGCAAAGCTGAGGTAGGAAATGTGGTTTTGCTGTCCCTTTGGAAGACATGTTGAAATGGTTTTCTTTTGCGATGAGGTGAAACAGATATTCGAGTTGGGATTCCGCTCTGTGCGATCTCACCGTGGTTCGGATGGCATGTGGTCAGCCGGGTGGTCTCCATGGTGTTGGGTTTGGGGCTGACCAGGTTGCCCATGCTCCTCTTCACAGAGTGTGCACTGAGCTGCCTGGCAAAGTGGTTGATGGTTTCAAAGCTGGATCTCCTGCTTGCTTCTGTCTTGGTGACTTCAGAGTCTGCCTCTGCATATACACATGAGGATTCTAGCCCCATTGAGACAGACCCTTGCTTTGACAGCGAGATCTCCATCTGTATCTATGATGTTGTCCCATTTCCTCCCTCCTTTTCCTCCCCTGTTCATCCTCTGGGGCAAGGGAACTGCGGCTGATGCTGACAGCATAGGTAAAGAATAAAAAAGGCGTTGGTCAGAGGTCACCATCGTGTTGACCATCCACTGGGAATTGTACATGATGTCATGAAATGGGTACCTCCAAAATACATAAAGTGCCATGGAGCGGGCAAGTCACTCCCCATTCCCAAGTTACTCTGTGAGTGGAGTGAAGAGAGTCACCCTGGTTGTCAGGAGCCCTGGGTTTTTTGTGACATGGTGCATTATTTTAACTGCTGAGACTCACTTTTCTCAAGTACTCAGTGAGGATAATTATACCTCCTTTTGCTCCATTGCATTGTTGTTGGGAGGGTAATGTGAAATAAAGGGTGGAGGCAGATTTTGGCAGCATTCAACAGAACATAAGGGAGGGTCGTTAGCAGAGAGGGAAGCTCCAGTTCGAATGTCTGCATCCTTGGATATAATAGCTGGTGTGCAAAAGTTTGCTAGGAACTATAATGCACTAATGATGTAAATGTGACTTTAGGTATTTGGGGAGCAGATCAGTAGGAGGGAAAGGAGGCCAGGAAGCAGAAGAATGGGGTGGAGGTAAGGAGCCGCCAGTATCACCTGCTTCCCAATGATCTTGTGACTTGAGCCAGTCATTTATCTACCCAAACTTAGCTTCCTCATTTTCAGAATGAGATTGGTGATACACGTCACATGAGGTTGTTGAGCATTAAAATGGCAATGGTAGTGTTTACTCTTTTGGTTTGCTGTAACCAAAATACCAGTTTCCATGTGTTCAATACCTATTATGTACCCTTTGCTATGTAAAGACTTTACATACATCATGTTGTAAAATCCTCAGAAAAATCTCGTGATACAGGGGCTAATTCCCATTTTACAGAAGGATAAACTGAGGCTCAGAAAGACTCAGTAACTCTCCTAGAGCCATTCAACTAATGAGCGGGAGAGCTGGGATTTTTAACCATGTCTGGCAGGATACAAAGTGCTGGCTATTAACTGCCAGGCCATGTGTGTTAGTTCAGGCTACTACAACAGGATAGCATAGACTGGTGGCTTGAACAACAGAAATTTATTTCTGGAGCTTGGGAAGTCCAAGGTCAAGGCACGGACACAAGTGGTGTCTAGTGAGGACTCTCTTCCTGGTTTGTAGGTAGCCATCTTCTCGTTGTATCCTCACGTGGTGGGGGAGCAAAGAGAGGAGGCAAGTGCTCCTGTCTCTTCTTGTAAGGGCACTAATCCCATTCGTGAGAGCTCTACCCTCATGACCTAATCACCTCCAAAGGCCCCACCTCCTAATCACCTTGGGGGTTAGGATTTCAATATATGAATTTCGAGGGGACACACACGTTCAGTCCATAACATCATTGCCGGTCCAGATCTTGGCCTGGTGCATAATGGATGTTCAATAAACATTAGCTCTACCTCTCCTTGAGGGCTGCTCCTGCTTTCTAGATCACACCTGAATGCCTCGCAGTCGTCTGTGGTCAGCACCACGGACAGAGGCCGGTTTCCAGCGGTCTCCCAGCTTCCTTTCTCCTTCGCAGTCTCACGTTTGTGTCACATTTGGCAGCTTTAAACAAACAATCAACAATAAACACCTTTACGTATGTTGCCCCTTTCAGTTTCACAGAAATCACATATGGCAGGGTATTCGTTATCGCCATTTTCAGATTAAAAATTGGAGTTTTGGAGAATTGAAGTATTTGAAACGTTGGTGAAATAATGTTTAATGATGCAGCAATTCCACTCCTACTTATGTGCCTGAGAGAAACGAGTGCTTATGTCCACCAAGAAACAGAGATAGGAATTTTCATAGAAGCTTTTTTTATCACAGCCCCAAAGCGGAAACAAACCAAATGTCCATTAACAGGAAAGTAGGTAAATAAATTGTAGTATATTCATGGATTGGAATACAAGACAGAAATCAAAAAAAGTTATCTACAAATATGTGAAACAGCCCTATGAATCTCAGAGACATAATATTGACTGAAAAAAGTCAGGGTAAAAAAATACGCCCTGTGTGATTTTGTTTACACACATATAAAAACAGCACTCATCTCTGGTGATAAAAATAACAATGGTGGTTACCTCTGGGAGGTGTTGACTGGGTAGGGGACCAGGGAACTTACTGGAGTGATGGAAATATTCAACACCTTCACCTGGACCTGGTTACACAGGTGAGCATCATATGAAAAATTCACAGAATTCTACACTTAAGATGTGTGCACTCGGTAGCATGCAATTTGTATACCAAAAACATAAAGAAGCTGCTTGGCAAGAAAAGAAGAAGAAAACACAAACATAATTGTAAAACAAGGTAATGGAAAAAAGATGATCAGGTAGGGGAATTGGGACGGAGGGAATGAGGAAGCATAGAAATGCTTGGCATATAGACAAAATTGTGTATCAAAAATAGCCTAAATTCACTCATTCATTCATTCATTCATTTTTACTCTGGACTCCTATTTCCCAGATGGAACAGGTTTAAAAAGAAAAAACTTTTTCTTTCTCCTAATCATTGTTTCTAAGGCTAAATTGTAATTGCTGCAGCCAGGGCATATTTTTTGCACTACTGCAGGGAGGTAACCTTTTATTAATTGAATTTCTAATGGCAATTCATCAAAGCAAGCGATCACCGTTATTTAATGCATGATCCATATTCATGGCATGTTCTGTTAGGTAAATAATAGCAGCCCTGAAAGTGCTCTGTGAGGTCTTTTTCCTTCTCCAATGACTTTCTTTTTTTCCTAAGTACAAACAGCTGTAATTTAAGTAGAACAAACCCCACCTGTGGAGGAGACGTTGGTTAAAGGAAGACAAGAAGAATTACAAACCCCCAGAAGCAGCGAGAAGGAATGGCTTTGCCAGCTCCCTTCCTCTCTGCAGATTGACAGTGAATATGTGAATAACGTCTGCTAAATCTGGACTTTGAAAACATGACAGCAAGCTGTTTGTGCCAATAATTTTTCATGGCATATGCCACCCCTCCCCGCACCACACACAGTTTTAATAAGATGGCACATGGACTATTGAGAAATGTTAAAACCCTGCAGAGGAAAGAGCTTTATCTTCTGACCAAATTCTGCCCAGCAATTTATGACAGCTGAAGAATTTATCTTAAATTCCCTCTGCTAGCCGCAAAGCACACGGCCCTTTGTCCCCGAGCAGCCTGTAAGAACCAAACTAAGATGTCACATGCATAATATAACAGATAAATGGCCCAATTTCCATGTCCACATGATGAATGGAATGCAAGTTCAGCACACACGTATTTGCACATTAATTGGCCCTGCATGGTTCCATTTTGTTCCTAAGTTGCTACTGTATGTCTTGTGGACTCCTTCCCCTTCAGAGTCATTAAGCCTGTTTTATCGCACAAATGCATACACATTTTCCCCCTATTTATCGTCACGCAGCTCGCCCTGCTGAGCGAGAACCAAGTAACCTGGGCGCAGCCATTGGGTTGCAAATGCCTACATCTGAGTTTTCTCCACCACCAACTGCACATTAATACAAAGATCCGAGACCCGGCCCCACGTTGGCTCTGCTGACAGCCAAACAAAGGAGGTTGCAGGCGAGGATGTCTGACAAAAATCATTTCTTTTCAGTTACCAGTTGGTTTCTTGCCTCACCTTAATGATTTCCTGTTGATAGTTTAATGGCGATATAAACCCAGTGGAGGGCCTCAATTTTGATAAATTGGCCTGCTCCTATTTCATGGCAAAGCGATCGAACGGAGATTGATTGATATTACAGTTTTGCTATCGCAGATAATTGTGATGGCAAACTGTGCCGGTGGCGAAACCCAGTGGCCTTTGGGAAATGTAGGTGGAATCTCCCTCCCAGCCACCGCTTTTTCTTCCCAGAAGGAAACTTTATCTCAAGCCAAGGAATCATTTATTTTTCCTGTCTCAACTCTGAGTCTCCGGAAAGCAAATCGGGGGCCACAGAGCCCCTTAGAAGAACTCTCTCTGGACCATTTGGAGAGAAATCACTGCTTTTGAGAAGGGACTGAGTTTCTTTAGCTGTGAACAAATGGCCAGTCCTGGCCATTCCAAGTCACTTTGGAAACCAGAGCATCTCACAACGGAAAGTTGACCTATTGCACCCAGAGGGCTACAGTGGGAAAAGCGTGAGCTTTGGATTCTTATAGATGATGTGTGAGTCAGGAGTCCCCAACTTACAAGTTATGCGCCTGTGGGCAAGTCACGTGACTGCTGAACAAGTCTCATATCAGTAGAATGGGAATAATGAAACCTCCACCAAAAGGTTGATTCAAATTTTACAAATTTGTTAATCTAGGGGCTGGCCCAGTGGTGTCATGGTTAAGTTCATGTGCTCCGCTTCCGCCATCTGGGGTTCGCAGGTTCGGATCCCGGGTGTGGACTTAGCACCGTGCTTCAAGCCACACTGTGGCAGCATCCCACATAAAATAGAGGAAGACTGGCACAGATGCTAGCTCAGCAACAATCTTCCTCAAGCAAAAAGAGGAAGATTGGCAACAGATGTTAACTCAGGGCCAATCTTCCTCACACACACACACAAGAAATTTGGTAATCTATATGCAATGCCTGAGACGGTACCTGGCACAAAGGAGATGTTCAACAATTGTTGTTTTGCTTCCTCACACAACCTCCTGTCCTTAATCTCTTGTGTAAAGTAAGGCAATAGTAAATAACCTAATTAGAAATTTATTTTGAGATTCGTGCCTTTGAAAACTTGCTGTGATGATCTTGCATTATGGCTGACCCAGACCCTAGCCAGGCAGTAGTTTACTTACTTGGTTTAATTCTTGTTGGAATTAATGGCCCTCTTCTTTCCACCAAGGACAAGATCTACTTGAAGAACAGCAGTACTTTCCAATGAGCACTCTTGGCCTTGTCTAATTTTGCCCAATCACACCTTGATAGTCTTCTCTGTCCTTGAAGCCAGCTCAAAAGAATATTTAAAGAACCTTAGAAAATCATCTGGCCTTAATTCAAGGGCCCATAATTCTCAGTTGGAGATATGGTTGGCATTTTAAAAATTTGATGGATATTTAAGTGACAGCTATTATATTCTAGGCAAAGCACTAGGCACTGGGATACATATAGAATGTTGATGTACAATCATACTCTCAAAGAACGTATGGTCCACTATGGAGGGGAGGTTATATCATAAGTGCTGTAGGGTCTTTTGTTTCATGAGGGCCAGGGTTCTCATAAGAGCCAAGCCCTCTTCATAAACCCTGCTCCATATTCAGTTTTGGATCCGGGTACAAATGTAAGTGCACCTAGATAGGAGTGGGATATCTATGGAGGCTTCCCAAAGGAGGTAACATGTAGACTGGAGCCTTGAAGGGTGAGTTAGGCTGTCATCAAGTAAATAAAAGTGGCGATCGTGGGAAAAGGCACTGATGGGAAACAGCTTGCATGTTCAGGAATAAGCGTTAAAGGGGATGTGGGAGCAGTAAAGGAGAATGGACGTGATCAGAGCAAACATGGAGACGCCACGGCCAAGTGTACTCCGGAAAGCAAGGAGGAAGAGGCTTATAAGAAAGAGAGGAGGGTATTGAATGATTCAGCGGGGTCGAGGAGAGTGAGTACCAGGTTGATGGCACTGGGCTTGGCTAGTATACAATCATTAATGTCCTCAACAGCAGCCTTTCCAATGTTGGTGGTGGAAGCAGAAGTTAGAGGTGGTGGCTTAAGGAAGAAATGGAAAGATGAGACACATCAGCACAATACAGACCAACCTTTCAAGGGCCAAGTGGTTGAGCCAATGGAATGGCGTTTCCTGGCTTGAAGGAATTTGAAGTTGGCAGATGTCTGGATATGTCATAGGACTGGAGGATGGGCCTCGGAGGGCATGAGGATGGAGTTTAGAGCATGGATGGGGTTTTACCCACTGTGAGGTGACTAGATTATCCCCAAGGGCACTGTCTTTGCTTGCCATTGTGTCACCGGGGCTCAGCACCGTGCCAGAGAGCTATGGCATTAATTGGACTGAGAAAGGACATTTTTCCTCTGTGACATTGAGAAATAAATGATGGAGAGTAAGGGAGGATAGATTTGAAGGAGAAGGAAGAGAAATTGAAAGAGGTCATGCCTGGCAGACTTCATTTTCCCAATGAATAGCAGAGAGAACTATATGTTCTGAGAATAAGGTGAGCAGAGGCAGAATTGGGGGGGGGGAAGGGGGAAAACTAAGAGAGGGAATCTCTGGCGTGAGGCACTGGTGAGAGGCTGATGGATCAGCGAGATCTGTCCAGCACAGGGACATCCTCAAGCTCCAGGGGAGGGAGATGAGCAGGAACCTGACAGCAGCAGCAGTAACACAACAGCTGTCATTCACCACGTGTGTCTTGAGTACCGAGCACTGCATTATCTTCACAAGGATCTTTAAAATGAGTGTCACTGTCTGTATGTTACAGAGGAGGAAACCGAGACTCTGAGAGGTGATGTAGATTGACCAAACTTACTTAAGAATTAAATAGCAGGACCAGTGTCTGAATCAGTCTGTCTGCCTGCAACACTGGGGCTCTTTCCCCTATGAATGCTACTGTTGCGCGTACAGGCTGTAGAGTCTGGCACCTGGGTTCAAACCCCAGCTCCATCATTTCCTATCTTCAGTCCTTACTAGCGGCAAAACTCAGGCGTATCACTTAACCTTTGTATGTCTCCCTTGTCTCCACCAAGAGCAAAGATAATTAAACAGTGAGCCTTATAGCTTTTTTGCAAAGGTGAAAAGACACGATATAAGGTATGGAAGGCAATTAGCATATTACTTGGTTTATAAATAGCCCTTCAAATATGCTAGTCATTGTAGTTGTTATTTTTATTAGTATCATTGGGAACTCATTCTAACCTACAATAGGAAATAGCAGAGGTGCCAACGAGAACCAACTTGTAGCCTCTAAAAAAATGGAAGTATCAGTCCTGGAGTCTTCCAGAAGCACCTTACTCCACGGAAATTAATTAAGGGTCCCTGGAAAAGGTGAGCAGTTTTAAAATTTCTCTCTCTACAGCTTTTATCAGAAAATAAAAATGGGTTTCCGTTACTGTGGGGTTTTGAGGATAAGTTAGAAAGATCTTACCATTTGTACATGGCAATGAGGTTAATGAAAAAAAGGACCCAAAAAAAAGAGCTAACTTTTAATCAGCATCTGACTATAGGCCAGGCACTCTGCGAGTGATTTCATGTATCTTATCTTGTTTAATTTCACCCTTACAAGAACCCTATGAAGTAAGCGCTGTTGTTATTGCTGTTTTACAGATGAGCAAACTGAGGTTCAAGACGATTAATTAAATGAGTCATGGAGGTAATAGGAGAGGAAACAGGAATCATATCCAGGACGGTTAGACCCCAAACCCAAAGCCAGCTGAGTTGATGAGGAAGTGAAGCTGGGAGTCACCTCCCATCTCTCGAAGGCTAAGGCTGGGTCTTTTAACCCTTGAGATAAAAATCTCCTCTCTTAAATCCTCTCTTCTCCCAAGCATTGCCCTGCCACGGCTCAACCAACCTCATTGACTCTTTGTTTTCAGATTTTGTGAGTGCTCTGTGATCACAAAACGCATTCCCGCACCATAAATTATTTCCTACAGTTTTGACACCATTTATTTCCATAGCATTATACATTCCAACCTTCTGACTGTTTAAGATCAAAAGATGTGCTCCAGGCTCCTATTTCACTCTAGCTCTCAGACTCCATGCACCAAATTAGACCGAACAGCGGAGGCTCCAGCCTGTCAGAGTCTGTAATGTTGCATAATTCCAAGGGCTCAGAGCATTTTTATCAATGGCAAAGGAGAAATGGACGCTCCATGGTGGTAGGGCTTCCACAGAGGGGATGGGAGATGGCTTAGAGATGTGACAATTAAAGGGGTAGTGTGTGTTGGGATGTTCAGAATCAGCCTGAGGAGTGGGGAGTTCAACTGGTTGATTGTGGAAACCAATGCCAAGAGCAAAGGTTTATTATAAAGGGTCGGAGAAGGACGAGGAGGTGAAAGTAGGGAACTGTGGATTCTCCCCTGAGAGAATCACAGAAACACCGGGTCTAGCGAGGAGGAAGGAAGAGCGACTATGGCTCTTCCAGACTGGGCTCAGAGGTTCTGGAGCCAAGCAGACTACATGTGTATCGGCAGATGGACCTCTGGGGAAGCACGCGTTGATTCACAAAGCTTAAAGAGCATCCACTGTTCCATAGCTACTCTTTCAGACCCTGGTGACTTAAAATGAAGACACATTTCTCGCTTTCAAGGAGCCTGTGATCTGGTAAAATATGGATGAAGAGATGCTTTTAGCCAAGTTCTGAAGTAGAAGTAGGTTCAAGGGAGAAAGTGAACACCTAGAGGGGATGATCAAGTGTCCTGGGGAGTCCAGGGTGGCTCCCAGGTGATGTGAGTCTTCCTTTCCCACTCATCCGCATGCCCGGCTCTAAGATCATCAAGAGGTAGTGGAGGCCGTACACTTGGATACCACACTCCAAGGCGTTTTTAATGATCTGGAGCAAGTTTGACAAACAGCAAAGAGAATTTTTGGGTTGACTGTGTATGTGGGTAAGGGTTGGAAAAGGAGAGGAGAACTGGAAAATCAACCAGACATGTGGATTGGCGCCTGACGATGAAGGGCATCGAAGATGACTCTTCACGATGGCGATGAGGATGAAGATGAGGAGGATGATCATAGAAGAGGTGGTGATGATGGTGGTGGTGGTGGCGGTGGTGGTGATGATGGTGGGGTAATGAGAGCAGCCAACATTTATTGAATACCCAGTGTATGCTATGCACAGTGCTAAGCATTTTACAGGATTATTTCTTTTGTTCCTTCCAACAAACTTGGATGGACGAGTATTAATATAACCTTCATTTAATGGGTGAGAAAATCAAGGCTCAGAAGAGTTGATGGGATCCATCCAAGGCCATATGGCAGAGTTTGTATCTGATTTCTAGGCAATTTGCCTTCTGGACCAGCAGCCCCACTAAGATGGGGGAAGCAGGCTTGAAAACCCTCAGGTTAAAGTCTGCATTGCTCAGCACAAATCTCTCATGACAAATGATGCTAACACCCTTTGGAGAAACTTCGTGACTGTGCCTGATTCTCGGCACTAATGTAGCTTGACTCAGGGCTGATATTCCACTTATCTCACCAGAATGACAATTAGGGGGAAAAAAAAGAGTTATTGCTATTCCGGCTTCCTCTATTGAGCTATGAATAAATGATGATAGCTGTGAAATAGTGTGGTGTTTAGATCGTTTCTGGTAAATTAAAAAAAATAAAAATTGAATAAAGTGGTAATCCATGCAGCCATTTAAATAAGAAGAGTGGAACAAAATTAGTAAACTCTTTTAGTGTCTTCCTGGCCTTGTCATTCTTGTGTAATTAGGTTGCAAAAATATTAATTAATACTCAAACAGCTGACATGTTTTACATGTTGATTTGAAATGTGTTAATTACGTTTTGTACTTTGCCCTGGTACTGTCCTCAGCAGTGGCATAGGCAGGAATTCCGGTCCTACAGCCCCTCCTCCTTACAGATTGGCAACCATGTAGATATTGAGAGCTGCTTGCAATACTCAGAGCTGCTTGCACCTTTAGAGAGAGGGAGGGAGAATGCTGCATAGAAACAGCACTCTAGTGGTGTCAGCTAACATGGGTGCTGACTGCAAACACAGTCTCTCAAGAAGGCTTCCTGACTTGCAATGAGTAAATGTTATGCTGGGTCAGCAGGGTTTTCAGATAGTAAGTAGAAGCTGGAGTGAGTGATCACTGAGTGTCTTTCCTTGATGGCATTCAGTCTTTGGACTAGTCTCTGCCCAGATCTTGCAAATGGACTGTACACTCATGTCCTAGAGGAAGGTGCTGAATTCTAGGTGAGTCTCATGGCAGATCTAGACATTGTCATCATGAGGAAATGTCATCTGCTTCTTTGTGTTTTTTTTAAGTTATTATATTAGTCAAGAGAGGCAAGGCTATGCTTAAGTAACGAGTTAACCATATAATCTCAATGGCTCACCCAACAGAGGTTTATCTCTCACTCATGCTACATGTCCAATGAGCGTTAAGTGACTTTCCAAGGTCAGCAGCAATACAGGCTGCTTCTGTCTTGTGGCTCCACTGTGTCAACACACACCTCCTCATCAATATGGCAGGGGAGGAAAGAGAACTGGAATCTATCTTGTGTTTTTCATCATCTCAGTGTAGAAATGATATACATCACTTTCACCTACTGTCCACTAGCTAAAACTTGTCCCACGACACTCAGTGCAAGGGCTCTTGGAAATGTGAGGAGCCCATGGATATTCTGTACTCCATGAGAATGAAATACCTGCCACAATGTGATACTGACGACCACGATAATGATGCTAATCATCTCTATTGTCGTCTCAACCGTTGTGCTTCCCCGAGCCCTATGCTGTGGGTACTTGCCAAGCACTCTTATTTTTACTTTGCACAGTTTGTCTCCTCTCATCGTCGTTCTTTCCGTTGTAAAGAAAAGGTGACAGAGGCTCAGAGGGGCGAATCTGTTTGTCCACACTCCCACAGTTAGAAAGGGGTCCAGCCAGGATCAACCCTGTTTCCGACTCCAGTGTCTCTGATAGTCTCTGCCTCCCAAAGTTTTTGGCAACTTTCCTTTGGCAGTGTTCTAGGAGGGGGAGCTTGGAGCAACACTCAGGGCACCGATGAGAAATCAGGGCAAGGGTCTGGGGGGTTTCCAAGGCATGATGATTGATCCTAAGAAGTTAATGCAAAACCTCATACTTTCAGCCAAGAGATTCACATTCTGCATCATATTTTACTCTTCTAACAATCCTATGGAGGATTTGGGAAGAACATGATCAGCTCCTCTTTATGGATGCAGCAGCGGAGGGCCCAGGAGGACACCTGAAGAAGATAACTAGCAATCACAACGGGTTCTGGAAGTCATGACCAGCCTCTGTGTATGTATGGGGCTGAGGGTCCTCAAGACCCTAGACCAGGGACCTGTTACCTTTCTGTTCCATGAGCCCCTTTGGCATCTGGGGAGAAGTATGGGCTTCTTTGCAGAATAAAGTCTTAACATACACAATATAAAATACTTAAAATCACTAAGGAAACCATTTATATTGAAATGAATTTACTAAAATCATGAATGTGATCCAGTAAAATTGCTGCTTTCTTTATTAATACATTAAATAACAAGCAAGTCTAGTAATTACTGTAATTTGGAAATAGTGATGAGCGTTATGATATTTTGAGATATCTGTGACAATTGTAATGAGACTAAGAAGTTCTGTGATATGTGTTGGTGACAAAGTCACAGGTAGTGGGAATACTACTGTGATTTGCTGCTCACATTTATAATTAAGGGGCATGCTGGATTACAGTTAGAGGCTAGTGGAAATAAAGTTTTATTTTTCCTGCCCAAGTTCATGGACCCACTGAGTTCTACCTAGGGACGCCTTATGTGTCTTAGGTCCTGAGTTAAGAACCTGTCCACCTTGGCTCTGGATTGCCTCCTGATTCTGTTTGGTTAAAGCCTAGAACTAGGTGCGCCCAAGGTCAAATTATGGAAAAGGTGAAGTTTGATTCGGGTATATTCATCCACTAATTCTCAAACAGCTCGTTTGTGTCATCCATGCCCACTGCCCACTCCTGACCCTCAGATTCTTCCTTTCCACCGGAGCACAGGTGGCACTTAACGGGACCAGAGGTTATCAAAGGCTTACATTTTTTCAATAATGTGGTAAGACTTTATACCCATTATTTCAACTTATTCTGGTAGATTCTATTGTTACACATATTTTATAGAAAGTAATAACGGTAGTTAGCATTTATGAATACTACTATGCACCAGGCACTCTCCTAAGTACATTTTATATGCTAAAATCACAGTAATTATTATAACAGTAGTACCAGTGGTGGTAATAGTAGCGGCTAAAACAAGTAACGCTCACTAGACGCCGGGCTTCTTATGTTCTATGCATTTTGTATATTTAATTTCAGTTATTCCCCACCACATTCCTATCAAGTGAGTATTAGTTATTTCCATTTTGCAGAATAGGAAATAGGTGCAGAGAGGTTAAATAAGTTGCCGAAAGTCACGTAACTGTGTAGCCAAGCTTTAAACTCAGATGTTCTGATTTTGCAGTCCGTGAGGTTAACCACTAAGTTCTCCTGTCTTGTTTTCACTTCATTAAGCATTCCTCAGAACGGTTCCAGAGGCGGACGCTATTTTTACCTCCATTTTATAGATCAGGCGATTGAGGAACAGAGAGGTTGAGAAACAGGCCTTGGAGTTGGCTTCACTCAATTCGAACCAGAGAGAGCAGGTGACAATCCTGGGAACTTTTATGGGCTATGCCTGGAAAAGCCATATGTCACTTCCTCCCACCTCCCATTGGCCAGAACTCAGTCACATGGTCTCTTTGAACCACAAGGGAAGCTGGGAAATGTAGTCTAGCCATGAACCCAAGGGGAGAAGAGAATGGGTTTTGGTGAACTCAGAACTTGGCAAAGCCATGCTCATGAGGAAAGTCCATCCACAGTAGGGGCAGGATTAGGGTGAAGGAAGTGAGGCCATTTAGGGTACACCATCAGGGCAGGACTCACTTTCACACCACCCTAGCCCCCTGCTTGATCCGCAGCCCCCATGGTGCCTGGACCCAGACTTTACCTGCCTTCCCAGAGGCACCAATGCCGATGCTGTCCTCTAAGGTGGCTGGTGAACTGAATTTGACATGAATACGTTACTCCAAATTAGAGATTGTGCAAAATCTCAGGCAGTGAGAATTTGGACGCTGGGTCTATTTTTCAAAGCCATGAAGAGTCTACAAATGAAGTATTGTCAAACAGAAAACAGATTAAAATGTGTAACAGTTTATTACTATACATTTAAATGAATATTTAAAATGTCATTTTTTTAAAGGGAAATTGGTTGTTGGCGGCTTTTTTCCCCTTTAGTTTGGTTTGTATTTTTAATTTGAATGACTCAGCCCCTGCCTTTAGGATCTTGTGCTCAAAGCCTCCACATGTGGCCAGTTTACTGTCACGTGATTAGGCCCACAGGGCAGGCGAGAGAAATGCATGCTCAGTCCTATCCCCTTTAGTACCGTGCTCTCCCTCCCCTCTATTCCCAGAGAGCATGGGTTATAAACCACAGCCTCACTTTAATAATGCTTGCTTTGGAGGGAGTGGAGAGGATGGGAACACAAGCAACACAACATTGGTTTAAAGACACATTCTGATTTCAGATGTTTACTGGGAAAATCTCCCCACACCCCTAAAGAGAAAGCAAACCAATAAACAACCAAAACAAAAGCACAATTCTGTCCCTGGTGATTTTTCCTTCAAATTCTGCAAGTATGAAGCAAGGCTGCTTAATAACTACCCATCGCTTAGCATTCCATCTTACCATTAAGTAAATAGGCTGCCTCAGAGGAACATGCAGTCCCAGATGTGGATGACACGCACCCCCTGATCCAGGGTGGGACTCCACTGACAGTTCTGGGTCAGGAATTTGACCGCAGTCCCGCTCCTTCTGGAATCTGAAGCCTGTCTGGTGGAGGCTGAGAGTGGGCTGGGCAGCGCTGTCTGATAAGCCCGTTGCTTTGGGCCATCCACCCTTTGCTTCTCTCTTCTTCTGAGCAGAACACCAGTCACGTAAAACTGAGTAAGAAAATCACTTTGATTAGTGACTTTCCTGTGGACATATTTCTTTTCTTTCATATTTCACGTTCTGAATATTTTATGAAAATGTTTCTCTTTCCAAGTGAGCTAGTGCTGTGGTTTAAATAATACAATCGGGAGGTAGGACCCTCGATGTGTCTCACAACCTTATTGATGGGAAGAAATTAGCGCAGATGTGTAAAAGCCTTGGGATAAGCCCTTGAACTCTGGGATCAGATTATCCTGGGTGTGATTTCCAGTTCTCTTGTGACTTGCCATGTGACCTCTCAACATTTCAACATGTCATCTGCAAGACGGGGTCGATCATTGTCACTACCTAATCCCATCAGGGTGAGGATTAAATGAGATAAGGCAACTACAGCGTGAGGTACAGTGCCTGGCACATAGCAAGTTGTCAGTAAGTAGTAGCTCAATTTTACATTTAAGTAGCATCCCAGATTCCCTATAGATAACTTTCACCTCCACGCCCTTTGCCCCTGAGTACTGTCCGGTGATATACAGGTCTTCCTCAACTTACGAAGGGGTTATTTCCCAATAAACCTATCGCAAGTCGAAATGCGTTTGATACACCTAACCTGATGAACATCACAGCTTAGTCTAGCCTGCCTTAAACACGCTCAGAACACTTACATGAGCCTATAGTTGGACAAAATCATCTAACACCAAGCCTATTTTATAATAAAGTGTTGACTGTCTCATGTAATTGATTGAATACTTTACTGAAAGGGAAAAACAGAAAGGTTGTGTGGTACAGAGGGTCATAAGTGTATCGGTTGTTCACCCTTACGACCACAGGGCTGACCGGGAGCTGTGGCTCGCAGCCGCTGCCCAGCGTCACGAGAGAATATCACACTGCATATCACTTGCCCAGGAAAAGATCAAAATTCAACATTTGAAGTACAGTTTCTCCTGAATACGTATCACTTTTGCACCATCGTAAAGTCAGAAAATTGTAAGGCAAACTATTATAAGTCGAGGGCCGTCTGTATTGGAAACCTTTCTTTGTAATTCTGGGGGGTGAGTGAGATGGATGATTAAAGATGGTAGAGTGTGTTTTTGAACCTGGCTTCCCACGCTAATGTGAGGTCTCCAGGGCTTTCTTAGCATCTTAGCTCTGAGTTCACCAAAACCCATTCCTTCTTCCCTTGGGTTCACAGTTAGACTACGTTTCGCAGCCTCCTTTGTGGTTCAGTGGGACCATGTGACTGAGTTCTGGCCAGTGAAAGGTGGGCAGAAGTGATGGATGATTTTTCCAAGCATAGCCCATAAATGTTGTCATGGATTGTGGATTGTCACCTGCACTCTGTCTGGTTACCATCTTTGAGCTGAATGAAGCCGACCTGAGGCAAATTTCTTAACCTCTCTGTGGCTCCGTTGCCTGATCTGTAAACATGAGTCCTAACGGTCAGAGGAACAAGTAGTTACCATGAAAGACCTTGGCAGTGATGAGTGAGGTCTGGAAGGTGATTACAAGAGGCTCTATGAAGGAACTTTGGTGCCTGAGAGGCAATGCCATTGGCTTGGGGAGAAAGCCTTTCTCTCATTTCACCACGCTCTGATGCTCTGGGAATCCCCTTAGCCTCTCCCATAAATAGCTGGGGGAGTCTGTTGTGGGAGCTGGTTTCCCACTTGGGCCTGGAGGTGGGGAACTCAGAACCATTGCCTTGAGATCCTGCATGTGGGTGATGCTCTATTTTGTACAATCTGGCCCCTGAAGCCAGCTGTTCTCTGGGTCCCTTGTGGATGAGCATTTTCCAAATGGAGAAGCTTCCAGACCTCATAACCCTTCCCACTTGTTCTAAGGCAGGGAGGGAAGTCGCAAGTGGATGCCAGTCTCCTGCCAGGTTCTTCTCCTCCCCCTTGGTGATCTGCCACCATAAAGAGATTTCATACATCATTAAGGGAGATGTCATATGCATCAACATAATGCTGTGTTCTTACCCAGAATGTCACATTAGACTCCCGGAGGCTTTTTAAAAAAACTTCAAATACAACCACATTTTTTCCCCTTAAACCATCCAATCTGCCATCTGATGCCCCAAAAGGAAGCTGCTAGTAAAATAGCAACTTGCAAAGTTAAGAAAAGCATCACACAAAATGTTAGCTAAAAATGTGAACTCTTGCAGCTTGTGCTTAGGGAATGGAGTCTGGGGTACGCAGACAGAGATGTTTTGCTTGTTCAGAAGCTCCTTGCCCTCCTCAAAGTGATGGGCAGAGTGATCGGGATGCAGCTAGTGTCCCCAAAAGGCCCTGGCTGGCTTGAAATGAGTTCTCTAGGCTGTGCTCCCTTTCAGAAATTTCCCTATGCTAATGTTTCCCAGAGAAATTTGCTTTGAAGCCAAAATAAAGAAATAAATTATACTTACTCATGGAGTTTGGAGGCAGGAAATGATTTTCTTACTTATGCACTCATTGACAAACATTTACTGGGCATCTGCTTGGTGCCAGGTGCTCTGATGGGTCCTGGGGCTTCTGCTCTGAACAGTGGTTCTGGCTCTCCACTCACTTGCGGGGGTGGGGCTTAAATAGTCATTGAGGAAAGCGCTCTGATGCATGTGTGAACAGTGCCTGCTGGGAGCCCACCAGCAGAGCCAGTGACCCTACAATTCTGCTCCGACAATTATGATGTGTGGGTTTTTCCCCCCGACACCAAGCAATTCTCTGACACCAGTTGGGCATCCTACAATTCAACTCATTTCTGACACTACCTGGAGATAGCATCAGATCCCAAAGGTTAAGTGTTCAATCCTACAACATTGTCCCCTCCCCCCATTCAGATGCCAATTGCAAATCCAGGTTGTCACCTGTGCTTCTGACCCACTGGCTATAGAAGTTCCAGCGACCCCTTCCTTGGGTTAGATTAATGTGCTGGAGTGGCTCACAGAACTCAGGGAAACATTTTACTTACTAGATTACAGGTTTACTGTGAAAGGGTATAACTCAAGAACAGCTCAATGGGAGAGATGCACGGGGTGAAGTATGTGGGAAGGGGGCATGGAGCTTCCAAGCCCTCCTTAAGCTGCCACTCTCCCCAAATCTCCACGTGTTCACCAATCTGGAGACCCTCATCCTCTTGGGTTTTTATGGAGGCTCCATTCCATTGGCATGATTGATTAAATCATTGGCCATTGGTGATTGAACTCAATCTCCAGTCCCTCTCTCCTCCCAGGAGGTCCGGGATGGCACTGAAACTTCCAGCCCTCTAATCACATGGTTGACCTTGCCCTTAGATGACCTAGGGGCTTTCCAAAAGCCAACTCATTAACATAACAAAGGACCCCGTGATTACTCTCAACAGGAAATTCCAAGGGTTTTAAGAGCTCTGCTCTGGCAATGTGGATGAAGACCAAATGTATATTTCTTATTGTAAATCACAATATCTTGACCTGCCTCAGCACCATCGGGTGCGATCAAGGATGGCGGCTCAGCACCCAGAGCCCCAGCGCAGAGCGGCTGAGTTCTCCCCTCTGCTCCTCCACTTATCAGCCTTGTTACCTTGGCTGAGTTTTCTGAAGTTCCTGCATCTCTCTTTCCTCATCTGTAAATTTGGGAGGAGGGGTGTTTTTGAGGATTAAATGAGTTGATACACGTAAAGTGTTTAGCCCCATGGCTGGCAGAGAAAGGGTTACAAATACTGGTTATTACCAGTCAGAAGAAGAGTTCTTTAAAAAGAGCCAGAAATAATGTTTGGTTCGTGTACTACACGCCTGGAATTGAGGGGAGCTCTGGTTTTCCGTGGGTCATTCAGGTTCCTTGTGGCTATTTTAAATAAAACAACAACTTAGGTTTGGTCACCTCATTCAGTGAAAACCGTTGGGTTGTTAACTGGAGGGTGATACCTTTAATTAAACCATTCATTCATACATTCATTCAATCATTCTCTTATAATAGAGTTTCTCAGCCTTTGCACTATTGACTTTTGGGACCAGATCATTCTGTCATGCGGGACCTTCCTGTGCATCTCTGACCTCCACCCACTAAATGCCAGTAGTGTTTCCTTTCCCCTAGTTGTGAGAACCAAAAATGTCTTCAGACTGCCAAAAACTTGCCTTAGATTTACAGACAATTAGATCCCTAAGAAGACTTTAGACAGATCCCATTAAGAGACTCTGTTTTGTAGGAGTCCACACGCATGGCAGTGTAGTTACAATCCTGGTGTCTGGTCCCCACCCCACACACCACAGCAGCCCCAGTTAGTGCAACAACCCAAAACTTAGCACTCTTCTCCACATGCCCTGTAGGCATCATACTGCTTTGTGTGGATTTCCACCTTGCCTTCCTCTCCCCTGTTTTGGCAGAAGTGACAAGGTAGGCCCAGAGAAGGGGATGGGTCCACCCAGGGACCCAGACGATGCGACTGAATGGTAATGGCAGAATTCTGCTTGGTCTCAGTCCTTGGTGTTCTCCTCACTGCAGACACTTTTCGCACACTTGCTATGTTAGAGCAAAGTTGGAGGGGCATGTGGCCTGAGACATGAGTTCAAATAAAATGATGGCATTAAGATTTCTGGTGTTTGGAACAACAGAACAAGCACACACACACACACACACACACACATCCAACAAGACCTGCAAGGTCTTACAAGACTGGCCCCCTGCTGCCCTCAGCAACCTCATCTCTGACTACTCTAGACCCACTCATTTCCCAGCTTCACTGACTCCCAGACCCTCCAGGTACCAAGTTCTTCCTGCCTCAGGGCCTTTGCACAGTTCATTTCCTCTGCCTGGAATGAGCTCTAACTGGCTTTCCATTTGGTCAGCTTCTCCTCCTCCTTTCCCAGAGGCCTTCGCTGTTAATCTGTTCCAAAGTAGGTGCCTTCCATTATTTTATGTATGAAGCTTTTAAAAAAATATGACATCACAATTTACAACTATTTCACTCATTTGTCTGCTCAAACACTTGTTCTATTCCATGGCTATTCCATGGAAGTGTGAGCCCCATGATCAATGACTTGTGTCCCTGCCTCCAATATTTAGCCCATAGTTGGTTAACACCTAATAAATATTTGTTGAATTAAAAAACAAATTAATAGGAAACTGAATGAATGAACAAATGATTGTACTTAAACAACCTTGTCTAGAAACTGGGCATGGCACAGAGTTCCAACTATACAACTCTTCCTGCCCTAATAGGAGGGTCATTTTACCTCCCACTTCGGGCTGTACGTGTCTCTTTGCTAGGAGTGTTAACTGAGGCCCCGGATTGGTCAAGATCTGGCAGAATAATACGTTGATCCTCACACACTCTTCAATTAAAAAAAATGCAATAATGCATTCATTCATTCACTCATTAATTCATTCCAAACATTTCTACTAAGTGCCTACTTTGTGCCAGACGCCATTCTGGGCAGTGAGGAAACAGTAGGAACAGATTCCATGCATGTCCTCACCGAGGGATGGGCACATAATGACAGCGAGCTGAGAGCCAGCACAGAGCAGCGCCAGGTGCTAGGAGAGCAGATCCCACAGGGATCTTGCCAGCCGGGTTAGGAAAAGCCTCTCAGAGGGATTCATGTTTAAACTGGGTCCTGAGGGACCAGCAAGTGCTGGCCAGAAGAAAGTAGAAGCAGCAGGCTGTGTTAGAGTGCTAACGTGCATTTTAAAGAAATGAAGCCGCGTCAGAGTGGCCAGGGAGCAGAGAGCCCGGCTACAACCCAGAGCGAGTACCTGGTGGAGAACAAAGGCCCGATAAATGGAAGCCAATATAATTACCATGATGTTACATGCAGCTGCTCCTTTCTCTGTCCACCTTTTCAGAAGCATCAAGGCAGCCTAGGACATGAGACCAGGGGCATGTTGGCTGGAGATTCTCCGTGTCCCAGCTTCACTGAAAAGGCTTCGAACTATAGATATTGAGCAAACTATATAGTTCCCTCCATCATGGAGGCCAGAGCACAAGCTTGGAGATGAGAAACCTGGTTCCAGAGCCCAGCTGTGTGTCCTTGGGCAAACTACTTCACCTCTCTGAGCCCCCTTTCCTTGCCTGTAGAGGATATATTAATAATACAGTGAGTGTTGGTAATGCTTATTGTTTATCAGACACCTGGCAAGGTGCCTCTCCTGCATCAGCTCACTTTATCCTTGTCACCACCCAGCTCTCATGTTACAGCTGAGTAAATGGAGGTGCTAAGGGTTAGCGATCTTGCTGGAGGTGCTGGGGGTCACTTATATCTGTCTGACTCAGGAGCCTGAGCTGTCAACCCTAGACCATGCTGCCACTTAGGATTATTAAGAAGATTAGATGGAATAATCCATTGACCCAGCATTTTGTCTGGCACAAATTCAGGAAATAGAGTACGATCAGACAGATGTGGGCTCTAATCCCAGTTTTCTCTCTTACTGGCTGTGTGACTCCTTCAGTCTTGTCATCAGTCTGGGCCTCGATTTCCCCGTCTGTGAAATGGGAATGAGCTGAGATTCTGTCTCCTCTGGTGGGAACACTCAGTGCCATAATGCATGCTAATCCCTTAGCACATTGCCAGGGGCGTACTAAGCCCTCAACACGTGTCAATTCCCATTCTTGTTAGGTATACAGTCGGCGCTACCCTAATGTCACCCCTCCCACCTGCCCTTCCCAGATTTCCTTCTTGGCACAATGAGCTTCAGAAAGTGCAAAGCCCCGTCTCTTTTGTGCATGTTAAAGACCAGGGTGTCTCTGACACGAGGCAGTGGCAGAAGCCAAGAGCATGAGATGGAGCCGTGGGGGCCGCTTCCCTCTGGCTGACTGCCAGGTGCATCCGGGTAGGGGGATGCCCTTGGTTTGAAGTTCTCCATGTTCTTTCCCCAAAACAGGCGCCTTCCATGCCAAGCCATCTTTCCTGCACAAACACTTTAATTTACATCTTTTAATAACTTTGGTTGCCATGGAAGCATTGGAATTCAGTTTTAAAATAGACAAACTAATTGTTTCAGTCAGTTTGGGTATCTGCTGTCAAGGAAACAGCCAGCATTCCCCCACCACCGAGAGCCCGCCACCTAATTGGATGTATGAGGTGGCAAAATGGCAGAGGGGCCTCCCCACCCCATGGCCAGGTGGAGGAGGCACCCAAGGGAGCTCATCCAGTCCTGGCTATGTGCCGAGGAAGGGGAGGATCTGGACTAGTGGAGGGAGCCAATGGGGTGGGGGGAGTGAGGCATGGAAGGGCCATAGCAGGACACAGCTCCTGAGGCAGAGCCGGAGCAGAGTACGGGGCTTGGGACATTCTGACAGCCAGGCATGGTTCCTCTGCCCTTGAATGGAGGCCCAGAGGCCCTCCATCCTGTTCTGCGGGATTCTGGAAACAACAGCAACAACGACAACAGCAACAAAACACGTGGGCCCAGCGCTGGAGCCCACTTCTTCAGGGGGATTGATGAGGAGGTTTGACTCTTTCATCCGATGACATGTTTTCACTTACCTCCTTCTCTGTGCCAGGTGTGCACTAGGCTCTGAGAGTCCAACTGATACCGGGACAGATGGCATAGTTCATTCGCTCCATCACTCAACAAATATTTATTGTATTCTTGTTAGATTCATCACTGAACACGCTAGTTCTCTGTCCTTGTGGAGGTTTACCTAGTAGGATAAACAGACAATGAACAAGAAGAATAATGGACTACATGGGACATCGAAAGTTCTGACTGTGTTATAGGAACAGATCCGAGTTGGAATTCCATTTTTCATTACTTACTCCCCAAATGACCTCTGCCCATGACTGCACCTCTTTATGCCTCAGTCTCCTCATCTCTATGGTGGGGATGATGTTACTTTAAATGGTTAAGTGAATTAATGCTTGTAAAGTGCCTGGCATATAGTGAGAGCTATGATGATGATGATCATGATGATGATGATGGTGTTGATGGTGATGATGATAATGATGATGATGATAGAGTCCATAAACCAATGAGAGAAAAGAGATAAGAGATAAGTAGAGAGGTATTGACCATTTGCTATGAAATATGCTAGCTAGTAAAATGTAGCCCAAGATCTTGTGAAATCTCCAAAGAAGATCTATTAAAGAGAACTTTCTAGAAATGATTCATAAGCCAAAATCTGCAGGACAGGCAGGAGCTGTTCAGGTGTAGTGAGGAGGAAGTGGTGTTCCACTTTGGGGGAACAGCATGTGCAAAGGCCAACTGGGAAGAGAGCATGGTCAATCAAAGCACAGTGAAGGGTCCTTGGGATCTGGAGCTGAATGTGTGAAGACCCAACTGTTGTGAGATGAGGTTGCAGATGTCAACAGGAGCCTGCAGGCCTTGATAAGAAAGTTGGATTTTATCCTGTAGCTGGGATTCACACAATTTTCCAACAAAGCCTTCCCAAGGACAGAGAAGAATGAACAAGAATGCTCTGGGGAGGAATGGGGTATCGAGGTCCCTGAAGTTCTCAGTGGTCCAACCCAGTTGGGAAACATCTTCAAAGTCTCATGTGTCAATATCAAATGTATATGCACATTTGGCATCTGGCTCCATATTATATTATAATTCTTATATTATATTATAATTCTTTTAATATAAAATTGGTGTTCTAAGTGACTTACCATGGAGTTAAGCTAATGCTCCAGAAAGATGTCCACATCGTCACATGGCTTTGAGTAACCCCCACACAATGTTGCACTCCTGTGTAGAAGCATAGTTTATGATTGAATGTATGCGAGCCTTTGGAGGCTTTATATCCCGTAGGGACAGAACCAGCTCTACGTGTACAAGGATTAATTAGTTGCAAAATGGGGAATTAAAGGAGAGGTAAGGAGTAAAATCAAGACTGAAGACTGACCCACCAGTCGGAGATGTTTGCAGTCATCCAGATGGGAGATGATGGTGGCCTGGACTGTGGTCATGGCAGTGATGGTAGAGTAGAGGGATGTCTATTGGTGATATTTTTTTAAGAAATATGCCACCAGATCTGAATACAACCTCAGTGGTCCATTTTTTCAGGTGTTCCCTATACCAACACACTGATATACTTTTAATCTTTTGCTACACCTATTTAAAAATTTGAGGTAGACTGATATAGTCAAGCATAACAAAAATAAAACACATAAAACCAATTCAAAAACATTATAAGACGTCCAACATAGATCCTATAGCCAACATAGCACCAAATTTATCTCTGAGCCTCCTGGCAGCAAAGGCAAAATGAGAAACATATTGGTTCACATAATCTATATCGCATGGTGAGAACGAACACGAATTTCATCTACAGGAGGGAAGATTGTACAAGCTTTGAATTCTGAGAGGAAGTCGGTCACTTGCAGCCATATTTAGGGGGTATTTTGTAATAGAAAAGCAATGTGTTCAACCAAAACACTGTCCACATCGACATTTCTTGCCGTCATCTGCTATAAACGCTGAGGTCATGGTGTTAAATCTTAATGTAGTTGAGGCATTTTCATGGAGGGAGATAAGGTAATATGGTCCAGGTGCCTGTCTTTCTAACTTAATACAAAACTAGAGCTTAGAAAATCCCAAGAAATGGATGACTCACATGCCCATTAGATTATCTATCTCAGATATTAGATTTCTCAGATGAGCTTCTGGAAGTCGGAGCTGGATTTCAGTCAACTCATGGCTGGACTCTCTAGCGAATGCCAACCTTTGTGTCATTGACTGAAGAAGAAAATAGAGGTCCTTGAAATGCCAGGGCTGAAGGAGTCTGCATTTCCATTCTGAAATGAGAACTTGGCAGCTTGATCTTTATTCTTATCAGGCTGGAGAAGGAGCTAGTGTGGTGTATTGTATAGAAAAAGGTGTTGGAATAGAAAAAGCTTGATCTGATCCCATTTCTGCCACTAACACGTTAAGGACAAGTTAGTTTACGTCTTATAGACTCAATTTCCTCATTTGTAATGTAGGGTACAAGTGAGCATCTTACAGGGCTGTTGGGAGAATTAAATGATATAACAGGTGTCAAGTACATAAAACAGTGCTTAAAACAGAGGCATTCAATCCATGACGGACATCATTACTATTATTTTAATCCTAAACTGAAAGTGACTTAACTGTTTTGCTGAACCTTAAAGGCAATCTCAGAATAGTATTACAGCCCAAGATGCACTTTTCTAAATGCAGAAGAATGCAAGAACTAAGTCTATATTCCTGAGGTTTCCTGGGAAGGGGGCGTGGAGGAGGGGTAGCATCTTACACAGGGGAGAACTTCCTGTCTTAGGTCAGGTGCCCCAGAAGCAGAGCCTGAGGGGGATTCTCGTTAGGAGATTTATTGGGAGAGTGCTTTCTGGAGAAGCAGAGGGAAAGAAGGATAAGGAAAATAGAAGACTAAGCAAGGATGTGGATTCAGCTGGAATCCAGTCTCAGACCAATCCCACGAGAGGCTCTGGAGAATGAATGGTACCACAAGGTTGGTCCCATCTTGAGGCAAGGGGACCAAGCTTTAGGTACCCCTGTTCCATTGGCTGAGATTTGCCTCCAGGGATGGGGGAGGGTAGGCGTAGCCTCCCAGGTAAAGGGGTTTCCATTTGGAGAAGGAGGATGTATGAGTTATCATCAGCCAACCTTCCAGTATCTGGGGGCTGATGCTGTGGCAGGTAATGGGGGCCCACAGGAGGCACCAGTAGCATCCACTACACTTCCTAATCATCGCCTCTTAATTCTCAATTTCCTCTCCTTTTCATCAGCTGACCAAATCTCTCTCCTTTCTCTCTATGACCCTCCTTTGCAACATACTTGACTATTTTTCTGTAAGTCAAAAGTCTTCTTCCCCCCACCCGCCACTTAAACCTACCCATCCGCCTTTTAACATAGGTTATTCCATTCTGCCTTCTTCTCTTTTCATCCTTACCCAGCTTCCTTTCAGGCTCATAGATGCTTAAACTTTAATAGTTCGCATTTCTATCATTACTATCTCCTGGGAAACATGTAGGTAGGATCAATGTTATTTTTCAAATATCAACTTTGAATCTGCAAGAACACACGGGAAAAGATACAGTAGCCACCCTCCAGATTCACTTCACTTAATATGAGTCAGAAGAACGCACTTCAGCACCTTAGGAAAGCAACCAGCCTCGGGGTGGCCCTCTCTTGGCTGGGATAAGGCGACCCAACCTTTTCATCCCTGCTGCAAGTTTCTCAGGAGACTACTCAGTTTGGAAGGCTCACCGGGGGCCCCCCAACGTTTGTTGTCAGTCTGGCAATAGGCACATGTGAGAGCATATCACCCGACAGCCAATAAATCATGCCTTTTGTTGCAGTTCGTTTCGCTCCTCTCTTTGAGCAGCCTGCTTTCACTCTGGAATGTTACAGATTTGAGCTTTGTAGCTCCCAATGTTCTTCATAGTTCCCCCGGAGGCCAGGGATTCAGGAAACAGCCTCTGTGTACCATCGGGCCAGCTTCTAACTGTGCTCCCCAAGAGGCAGGGAGAGGCTGGCTCATGGTGTGTTTCTGAAAGATCCAGCGGACCTCTTGCTCGGACACAAAACCAGTCAAACCTCTGGTGCATCTTGGCCTCGAGAATGATCCTGGGGCCAGAGTCCTTTGTCCCGTTTGACCTTCATGGAGGAGTGACAATAACAATAGCCAACAGTGGCAGGTGCTCTTTTGGGCACCTACCTGTAAAATCGTATTTAATCCTTTGCACGACATACATGGGCTCTATTCTCAACACCTCTGGGGAGATGAATAAATCGAGGCACAGAGAGGTCATTCCACAGAGGCACCTGAATGGGCATGCTTAAAGCCTGGCAAGAGTTCCTTCAACATTATCCAAGTTGATAATTTCACTTGTATTGGGCAGCTCATTGGTTAGTGTCTAAGATTTCTCCCTGCTCTCTAGATTTTGTGGGTGGGGTGGGGGGTGGAATCCTATCTCATTTTTCCCTGGGATGCACTCAGACTCTGACACAAGGAGAGGCGCGTGGTAGATGATCAACATATTTTTTGTTGATTCATGAATGAAAGTATGCAAACGTGAATGAAGAGAGTGGAGGAGAGGATAGAGTATGTTTTCTAGGCAGAGAGAATGGCATGTGCCAAAAGGGTAAAAGAAAGAGAGAGAGAGAGCTCCCCAAACAACTCTTTTTCACAAAGAGATTTACTTCAGTCGATGTGAGTAAAGAGATGAAGTTCTATTTCCTCCTTAGCCCTTTTGCCCGGCTCATCCCAACCTCCTGCTCTGGCCTCACGCAGCCAGCTCCTCATCCGTATGCTTCCCAGGCCATCCCTCCAGCCCAGCAATCCGTTTCTGTCCTTTCCAGGAGTTAATAGGACAGAAACAAATCACCACTCTCCAGCAAGTCACGCAGGGTTCTTGGGGACCTGGCGGCCAGCTCCGAGAAGGACACGAGAGGCGTGGGCAGTGCCAGGAATGCCAAACAGCCTCCTCTCTCTGGAAGAAATTGCAGCCACCATCCAGAGAACCAGGAAGCCGCAGGAGCCCGCTCTGGGACCCGGGGGCTCAGGCCACAAAACCCAGGTCTCCACAGCTGGGATTACCTGGGGAAGTTAACAAAAGAGAAATCTTTGCCTTGGGAGAGTCGGACAGTGCGGGGTTTCTATTTGAGAAGCACCTGAGATGCGGAGAAGCTGGTCTATGGGTCATCACGGCTGTCAGCCCCAGAGCTATCTGCCTCTTCTCCTTCATTCCAGATCATGAGACTTTCCTCACTCTCCCCTGTGCCTGGTGTCACAAGACACTGAGACATACACTGATTAAGTCTCAGCATCCCCACAGTCACATTTGTCTCCCTTGACCCTCTCAAACTGCCATCTCCTGAAGGCTGTATGTGGGGGCTGTTTCTCACATCCGTCCTCTCCTCTTCATTCTCATTGTCATCATTTTAGGCAGGATCCTAATTATTGCTCTTCTGAACAATTTTAAGCCTTGGCAATCTGATCCTCTCACCTCGGGGGTCCCCTTTTAGAATTCATGTTCCCCTTTGCGACTGGCGTGGCTTCCAGAGCTGGACTATGGTGGTTTATATTCTAAGGATGAAATGTGACTCTTAGCATGGCACTCCGGCCCTCCACAGTCTGATCTCAATTCATTTGTTCAGACAGTTTTCTCCTAATTGCCCTTCACTCCTGTGCTGGCCAATATGGTAGCCAATTAACCACACATGACCATTACGTTTAAATTTAAATTGATTAAAATTAAATAAAATGAGAAATTCAGCTCCTCAGCCATAGCAGCCTCACTTCAAGTGCTTAATGGCCTCATGGAGCTGATGGCTATCATATCGGACAGTAAGGATATAGGAAATTTCCATCATCACAGAAATTTCTGCTGATCCGTGCTGTTTCAGGGCCCAGCCCTAATGAGACTTTTCTCTATCCATTGCTCACATCCTCAGCTTTCCCACCTTAGTGCTTTTGCTCATGGTCTCCCCTCTCCTGGAAATGCCCTCCCTCAGCCTTCCCATGCCCCAAAATTCCTGATTCTTCAAGATTCCTTTAAGAAGACTTCCTTGCCTCTCCACCTAGAAGTGACTTGTCCCACCTTTAAACTTTCATAGCCCCGAGCCCTCCTGATGGTATTAGTCACTTCCTATTATTATTCATAATTATACATGCCATGCCTATAACATGGACAGGGCTCAATGGATGTTTGTTGAATGAATGAATGATATTCCCCCTGTTGGACAATAAGCTTGACAAATGCCCATTATTATTATTTTTTTATTTTTGTTTCCTGAGGAAGATTCACCCTAAGCTAACATCCACTGCCAATCTTCCTTTTTTTGTGTGTGAGCCGCCACCACAACATGGCCACTGACAGACAAGTGGTATAGGTCCATGCCTGGGAACCAAACCTGCGCTGTGGAAATGGAGTGTGCAGAACTTAACCATTAGGTCACCCAGGCTGGCCAGACAAATGCCCATTATTGTTTATTGTGAGTCAGGTATTGTTCTAAGAAATTTATTCATAGTATCTCTAACCCTTAGAACAGAACCATTAAGTAAGGATTAATATTCCCATTTTACAGATGAGTAAACTGAGGCTCAGATATTCAGCACCCTCTTCCAAGATCCACAGCTGACACACAGCACAGCCAGAGTTTGAATCCAAGTCTGAATGACTCTCAGCCTCTCTTTTTCCATTGAGTCATACGATGCTGCTTTTATCGGAAGCAAGTTTCCTGCATTTTATTGTAGGGGGAAAAAGTCTTCATAAAATCTCTCTCCCACTCCTGCCCACCCTCCTCCCTCTACTCCAAGCCCAGAGACTGGCATGTAGTTTTCACTGAAACACTGAAACTTTTAAGTCACAAAGAGACCCCCCTAAAACCTGATATTCCCCTCCAAGCTCTGCCCACGTGGACTCAAGCCTAGGGTCGACTCTGCTGTTAACTTTGCCCTTGGCTGTTACAATTCTCATCTCAGATAAGTTATCCTAAACTTTCCCACCCATAACACACGTGCGCACCTGTGCCAGCCCCCGACGGTTAGACTTGGGGCCCCCAGCCTCCTCTTGCGCTTGCCTGGCCCGAATAACTTCTTCTACTGTGTGTGCATGTGTGTGCGTGTGTGCATGTGTGTGTGTGTATTTTGTGGGGAGGTATGTTCTTTACTGAAAAGTGTAGACAAACCCCACCCAATTTTATCAAAGTTCCTCCCAATCAACACATGCCATAATAACCTCACTCCACCTCTTTGTTCTTACGTATTTCCAGAAAGCCTTTTCTCCCCCAACCCCGCCCTCGTTCATGGCCCAAGGTTTCTGTGTCCTCCTCTGAGAAGTCATCCCTGACTACTCAGCCCTTCCTGGCGTTCCTGAGGCACATGGAGCCTGCATTCCACCAAGATGCGGCTGGTTAGCTGCTCATCTGCATAAGCGGGACATTTATGAGACACCCTTACTGTGAGCTCCTGTCTCTTCTAGTCCATCAAACAACCCAAGCTCACTTAGACAGAGGTGGATGATAAGTGGCTAGAAAAGGGTGATTGCAGGCAGACAAACATACTGTCTGTCTCAGCAGTGGAAGTGTATCCACGCCTCTTTCACCTGTGAAACTTCAGAGGCTTGAAAAAGTAAAGCTGTCTGTCCCAAGTCACCTCTGAGAGTGAAACTTGTACTCGAACCAAGGGAAGGGTCTGAGCTCATCACTTTGTCTCTCCTCGTTCCCCCCAGATCCCACTACCTATCAGATCTGGGTCAACTTAGTCATTGCGCTGGCGCCCAGGAAGGATACGTCCTGTTGCATTCACTAGTCCTCTTTGCGAGGGATCGTAGGGAAGCAAATCCGGGGGCCCTGGGTGGTACGAGCCGTGTGTGTGCTTCTCGGAGCGGGCACCCTCTCCCCTCGCTGAGGGAGACTGGTGGAGGCACGCTTCCCTCTAAGCTGGGCATATGTCACCTTCGGGCAAAAGATGAGCTAATAGAATTGAGATGAATGTAATTGGCAGAAGGTCAGCGAGGGAGCCATGTGCGTCTGGAGCTTCCCGAAAAAGCCAGTGTGCTTCCTGCTCCCCTGTCTCGCGATTAGTATGCAGGTAAGGCAGATGGGCCTCTGCAGAGTAATTGGATCATTCAGAGATGGGCAATGCCTGGTGTATGTACAAAGCCTCGACAGTGATTAGATCCTGCCCGCTCCTCTCGGCAAGCCTTGAAATTCTTCCCACTGTGAAAAACTAATTTTCTGTGGGAATTTATTAAATAAGAAATCTGCATGCCACTTTACCTTGTAAGCCAGGCCGGCAGAATACAAAGATGCCCCTTGACTTTGATGCATGTTTCTAGCAGAAGCTTCTCCATCACTTGGGGAGAGACATTTAGGAGCTGGTTTTGTTTTGGGGTTGCGTGTATTTTTCAGTGCGTCCTCAGGGCAAGAAATATGGGAAACCTCCTGCCTAAAAGCCTATGATGAGAGAGAAAATTGGGACAAGCTGAGTGCAAGGTGAAGATGGATATGAAAAAGTCAGGCCCGTGCACGCAGACCATGGCGTGTTCTCTTTCCCTGTTATGGGCTCAATTTTGTCCACCCCCCTCCCACAAATCCGTAGGTTGAAGTCCTAACCTCCAGCACCTCAGAATGTGGCTGGATTTGGTGACAGGGTCTTCAAAGGGGTGATGAAGTTAAAATGAGGTCATGAGGGTGGCCCTAACCCTATTTGACTGGTGTCCCTATGAGAAGGGGAGATTACGGCACAGACAGACACAGAGGGAAGACCACGTGAAAACGCAGGAAGAAGATGGCCATCTACAAGCCAAGGAGGGAGAGCTCAGAAGGAATCAGCCCTGCTGACATCTTGGTCTTGGACCTCCAGCCTCCAGAATTGAGAGAAAATACGTCTCTGTTGTTTAAGCCTGTCTGTCTGTGGTCCTTGGTTACAGCAGCCCTAGCAATTAGCCCTACAAACTAGTACCCTCCTGGAATGCCTCTTCCAGAAGCCTCCCTAATTTCCCTGTTTGGAGTGAATCTCTTTTCCCCCCCAAATCAAAGAAATAGGTTGGATCTCTGTGTCAGCTCTTTTGGGGGGAAGTGGTCACCTGAAGCCTTGTCTTGAGATGAGATTCTTGGGCTGAATCCAGACAGGGCGGGATGCCGTGCACAGTTACCTGCTTGCTTTGGCTGTGGACGAGGGTAGAGGCCACCAATGTGCCCTGCTCCACAGGTCTCAGCTGGCACCTAATGCTAAATTAGTACTTTCCTTAAGCGGAATGTCACAGGTGGAATTATGTCCCACCCCAATTCCTATGTTGACGTGCCAGCCTCCAGTACCTCCACATGCAACCTCGTTTGGGAATAGCGTCGTTGCAGATGTAATGTTGTTGCAATGAGGTCATGTTGGAGTAGAGTGGGCTCCTAATCCCCAATGACTACTGTCCTTATACAAAGGGGAAATTTGGACACAGACACACAGGGAGCCCACCATGTGAAGAAGAAGGCAGAGGTGACACTGATGCTCCTAGAAGGAATGCCAAAGATAGCCAGCCAATCACCAGAAGCTAGGAGAGAGGCATGGAACAGAATCTCCTGCCAGTGCTCAGAGGAACTAACCCTGCTGACACCTTAATCTCCAACTTCTGGCCCCCAGAACTGAGAGACGATAAGTTTCTGTTGGTTAAGGCACTCAGTCTCTGGGACTCTGTTGGGGCAGCCCTAGGAAACCCATACAAGGATGAAGGTTCTTCAACCCTGGGAACAACCCTGGTCTGGGGGTCTGGACACCTGGGTGCTGGTTTGCGTCTCTGAGGTGGGTGTGTGTGGCAGGCAGGTGTGTAAGGCAGGTGTGTGTGGGATTCTGAGGAAGGAGGTTCTGGCGTGGTCAGCATGTGCAGGAGGTTTAACAGGGAGGTCTCCGGGCTCATACATGTGGAAGGGAAGAGAACAAAGCAGAAATTAAAAGAGGAGACGCACTGCAATGCCATCTGAATAGAAGCCTAAGCTGACCCGAGGGGGAGTCTGGGAGGCTGACTGACCATTCAGCACTGCCCCACCTTGAGGCAAGAGGGCCAGATCTTTATACCTGAGCTGCCCCAGGAAGAGAGCATGAGCTTCATTGAGGCGGCTCCCTTCGGATGAAGCAATCCCAAGAGAGGGCTGAGGGCTAAGGGCTGTCCGCTGCCCACACTCCCCGAAGCTGTGAGAATGAATCCTTGATTCTTTTTTTTTTTTATTGAGGTCACATTGGTTTATAACATTATATAAATTTAGGTGTACATCATTATATTGCAACTTCTGTATAGACTGCAACGTGTTTGGCACTAAAATTCTAGTTTCCATGCGTCACCGTACATATGTGCCCATTTACCCCTTTTCCCTGCCCCCACCCCCTTCCCCTCTGGTAACCACCAACCTGTTCTCTGTTTGTTTATCTTCCGCATATGAGCGAAGTAAACCTCCTATGCTGCTGGTGGGAATGTAAATTGGTGCAGCCACTATGGAAAACAATATGGAGATTCCTGAAAAAATTAAAAATTTTAATTGATCTAGCTATTCTGCTTCAGGGCATTTATCCAAAGAAGATGAAAACACTAATTTGAAAAGATATATGCACCCCTATGTTCATTGGTACATTATTCACAATAGCCAAGACTTGGAAGCAACCTATGTGCCCATCAACAGATGAATGAATACTTGATTCTTCTAGGGGTCTGGGTGGCTCACTACCACTTCCACCACAAAGCCTGACCTTGGTCAGTCTCTGGATGAGAAAATGCAAATGATAAGCCTTGCTGGGTGTTCAGGAAGGCGCACTGTTGAACTATACACTATCCAAAGGATGATTTCCTGATTTTGAGAATTGAGTCACTTGGGATGGGTGAGTACTCCATCATTTTGGGGTATTCAAACAGAAGTTCTATGCTTTCCCCGGGGCATTAGGGAGGAGAGTGGGGGTGGGGGCTGCATGCATTTAGTGGATAGTTTCTATAATCTCTCAAAACATGGAAACTTTGCAGATTATCAACGTGTAGTGGCTTCAGGGCAACATGAACAGACCCATTGATTTATGAGAGAAAACATCATGCAATTGAAAGAGGATTGGATCTGGAATTGAGACACAGGTGTTCCCATCCTGCTAGCACTCAGTGCATGACCTTGAGCCAGGATCTCCCACATGAAATGCCTCGGTCTTGCTCAGTGTCAGGACAAGAGATTGAACTAGACAGATCCTTGTCCGTCTGTCTGTCTGAAACAGTTCTCAGGGAGCCATGCCACCATCCACACTGCACATTTGTGATCACGTAATAATTTGTGTGATGATGTGATCCACGTCATCGCATTTGGTGGGCTACACTTTATGGAGAGAAGGGACTTGCCTTGTCTGTACTTTGTGATTTTATGCGCTAACATTTATGGAACACTGCACACATGTCCAGCACACGAGGACTCCTTAATCCTTACAACAACCCGTGAGGTGAGACTTGTCACACCCATGAAGCACTTGGGGAGACTGCCTGACACCATTACTGGTGAGTGGCAGAGTTCAGATGTGAATTCAGGAAGCCTTATTCTTAATTACTACATGATACTTCCTCCCAGGGCCCAGAACCATGGTGGAACATTGCAGAATCTTGGTTTCTATTTGATGCATATATGAATGAAAACCGGTGGGCCCCTTTCTTTAAAAAAAATCTCGTAGAGATGCCTAATATTCCACAGATGAAAGAAAAGCTGCGCCGTTTATGGAAGGGGGTGCCCAATGCAACCCCACTCCCCACCACCTGGAGATTCCTCTTCTCTTGTATAATTACGTAGGTGAAATTACCCAGGAGCCCAACTCTGCAACCACCCCCACTCCAGGCATCTCTACCATCTGAGGCCCGTCTGGCAGTTCCGTTGCTGGGGAGGGTGGCTGCTCCAGGTGGCTCATTCACCAAGGATGGGAAAAGGTAGGGAGCAAATCCAGGCTTGGGAAGACATCAGAGCCTTGCAATCATCTGTGACTCATTTTCATTCCTCAGTAACCCTCTGAAAGGCATCCTGACCACAGGGGGTTCTGTCCAGCCGTCCAGAATGGTCAGCAAAGGTGCCCAGAATTAAAGAGAAGTAGAGTTGATGGAGACCTCTATACAACCCGGAGGTTCCTGCTCCTCAGGCTATTCTCCAGGGAGGAGTTTCACTTAGCATCACATAGAGAGGGGCACAGCTTCCACTGCCCGGCTACACAGCACCCCCAACTCAACGCATGGTCTAGGAGGTTCCAAAGTCTTCTTGGACTGGAAGACAGTGCCTCTTCAGCTCAGAATGCTTAACTGAGGGTCAATTTGTCCATCCCTCTGCCTTCAAGCAGAGGGAAGTCCTGACAAAGGTGACTATGAGAGTCTTTTCTGAGCACCAGGAGGGTAGGGACCTGGTAGGGTAGATAGCAAGATTCTGGAGGTTGGAGGCTGGTCAATGGACTGGAGGAAGATGACATCATTGGGTGAGGGCTGGGCTAGCAGAGAAGGGAAAGGAACTGTCCAGGGTAGCTTCCTGGTCAGAGGAGGAGAGGGCCTCCAGTCTCTGGGTTTGTCCCTGATCCTGTCCTTGCCATTAGGGTGCACAGCAACCCAACTTCCAGCTGGCAGCATCTACATCTCTGCCTGAGAGTTTCTTTTTTTGGAACCATTTGAGTTCCTCTGCGTGCAGTGCAGGCTGGAAGTGCTGGCAAATTAACTCCCCCTGGAAGGGCTCCCTGTTCTGTGACAGATGGAAGTTGGTACACCAATACCCCAGACCCCATGCCCTTTGGGTAGGATAACTCTGACTTGACTCCCAGTGTTCCCCAATGGGATCAAGCTTCAGTTACCCATGGTGGTAATCTGCCTAATAATGCAAGTTAGGTCCTTTTCCCACCTCCCATGCCTGCCATCACCTCCCAGATAAACTACTTGTGATTGGATCTTTGACTTAGCATCTGCTTCTGGGAGAACAAAACCAAGATGCCTGTCATTTGATTGGCTTTGCTAAAGTTGAGGTACTTGGCAGAAAAGGGTCTTACCATTTGGGCTGGACGGAGCCACCCTGCTCTTTAGTCCTCACACTTGAACTCCACTATTTGTGTCCACCCTAGAAGTACTTTCATCCTCTGTTTTGCTTCCAAAGTTATCACTGATGAGGATTTTCACTAGATACTTGTGGAAGATCTGAAGCGCTAAAGTTCCTGTTCCTCTTATCTCGTGCCACAGCCATATCTTCAGAGACCTCTGCTGTTACGATAAGCACGGCCTCCCTGGGGCACCATCCTAGTCTCTCACTCTCCACCTCCATGACATTATGTGTTTATTTTCTTCCCTAAGAAGAAGGTTAGACAGCAAAGGAGCTGGCGTGCATGGAGCGCCTTCAATGCATCAGTCACTGCACCGTGTGCGTAATCCCATTTAGATCTTCTGATGGAGGTCCTGAGATGTTCTCGTGGGGAGAGGCTTGATTGCAAAGACCCTCTAAAATAAGGGTCCATGTTCTCCTCCATCCTCTCCTCCCCACCCAAGTGCCACCTAGAGTAGGGATTGGTGGAAAGAACAGTCATCTTAGGGTAAAACAGACCAGAGCTCCAGACCCATCTCTGCCATTTGCTACTTTCATAGTTTTGGCTAATTTATTTAGCCTCAGTTTCCTCATCTATGTAATGGGCTTGCTGACTGTCACCTCTTAGGCCGTTACAGTGGTTAAAAGAGGCAAGGCACGCCAGTTTCCTAGAACAGTGCTTACCCTATAATAAGTGCGCAATACACGTTAGCCATTTCTTTCACTTTGTGCCCCATTGAGGCACACACATTCAGCTCCTCCTCGGGAGGAGTGACCCAATGGCAGCTTTGCACTAATCAGAGATTGGGCATCTACCCCGAGAACAGTGTGGTTTGGGGGCACCTTGGAGCCATCCCGGCTCCTCCAGCTCCTCCCACATCACTCTAGTCCCCTCCACGTCGCAAATTTGCAGGAGAAAGACTCATCACAAGTTGAATGATTTTCATGAAAAAGTCATTTTTCTGCCTGTGACCTCTTGTTTTTGTACAAGAACTTAGTAGGTATCTGGCAAAACACCAGCCACAACCCAGATAAAAGTATAATTATTTCCTATTTGCTTGCTGGGGCTTTCAAATTGGTGCAGTAATTTAAGCATGACTCTTGGAGGCTTACAAAAAGATGTTATGATTAGTTTTATCTCCTTTGTTAAGGAAAAATAATTACAGTGAAATAATTAGAGGTGGCAGAGTTGACATGAGATTGGGAGGACGGGTTTGGCAATGAAAGTGAGGTTCTAATGAGGAAGAAGTATAACAAAGGGAGGGGTCCATGGGGGAAGTGCCAGGAGCTCGTCCAGTTCTGGCCTCAGAACTTGGGGACAGAGAGGAAGCAGGATGGCTGGCTCCATGGCCAGCTTTGCAAAAGAATTAAACCATTCAGGAAAAGCACTCTCGTTGGTGTCAGAAAACCCAAGTCTGAGCTCTAAGTCTAAGAGTGTGACCTTAGTCAAGTCCCTCAACATTTCTGAGCTACGTTTAGTAGCTGTGTGTTGGCTTCTCTTTCTTTGTCTAGAAATGAGCCTCATGGAGATATTATAAGGATAAAATGAGAGTGACCTGGCTTAACAAGTAGAAAACCACACACAAATACACGCCCAACTTCTTATATATTCCACAGTTATTTATTGACTGCCCCCATCACCCCATGTATGAGGTTATTGAACTTACACAGGTGTATGATCAGGTCCTTGCTCAGGAGAAACAATGTTCTGAATGTTCTGGTGACTCAGTCAAAATACCAAGGATCCTGCACCTGACCTTTGTTAATGGCCCAGTAAGATAAAAATAACACCTAACATTGTGTTAGCACCTACCACGTGCTGGGCACCATGCTAAGCACTTTGAGTGTATTAACTCCATCTATCTTTACACCAGAGCTAAGAGGTGGACAAGGTAGATTCTGTCACTCCTCTCTCTCTACTCATGAGGAAACTAAGGTTAAGAGGTGGTAAGAAACTTAGTTGTTCCTTGCCACTGACCTTGCAGTTGACAGAGTCAGAGTTCGAACCCAGGTCTCTTTGACACAGAATTGGAGGCATTGATCCCCAATTTTAATGACATACCTTGGGGACTTCCAAGCTGTTGTCTCCTCACTTGGTGACAGTGGCCAGGAGGAAAGGAAGCCATGGCCCCGAAACAGTCCAAGAATAATGTGGGAAACCATCTCCATTCTGAGTTAGCAGTGCCTAGAAGATGTCTTCCTATGTGTGTTAGTTATCTACTTCTGTGTAACGCATTATCCCAAAGCTTGGTGGCTTGAAACAACAGAGGTTTATTATCCTCAATTTTTTGTGGACCAGAAATCAGGGAGTGGTTTGGCTGCATATCCCTGGCTTGAAGTTTCTCATGAGGTTGCCGTCAATCTGCCAGCCAGGGCTGCACTCTCATCTGAAGGCTGGACTAAGGCAGAAGGATCCTCTTCCAGGTTCAGTCATGCAGCTGTTGGCAGGTCTCAGAAGATCTGCTTCTAAGCTCCCTCATGCGGTTGCTGGTCAGTCTCAGATCCTCACAATGTGGACCTCTCTATAGACTGCTTGGGTGTGCTTGCAACATGGCAGCTGGTGATCTGAGAGAGAGAGAGACAAAGAGAGCAAGATTGAGAACCAGAGGGTTTCCAAGTTGGAAGCCACAGTCTTTTTATAACCTAATATTGGAAGTGACATGACATCGCTCTTGCTGTATTCTGTTCATTAGAGGTGAGTCATTAGGTTGAGTCCCTACTTAAGGGGAGGGGGTTACTCAAGGGCATGAACACCAGGAGGTGGGAATCATTGGGGGCTGTCTTAGAGGCTACCTACAGCACTACGTTTCACTGCCCACTGTCTTTTTTTCTTCTATGTATCTAGAATGGAGATGGACCATTTTATTTGCATCCTCCATGAATTCACAGCTCCTAAGAGGGCAAGTTGTCACTGATCTGGCTTGTGCTTTCCATTTCCATCCATTTGCTCTCACACAGTTTGGATAGAGTCAACGTGACTCAGCTGGCTATCAAATCCTTTGCATGTTTTGGGATGCTAGAGCTGGCTAAAGCACTCCAGAGACTAAGGTACCACTTGAGACTTGTACTTTCATGACATCCATTCATTCAGTCAACAAACAATTGCGTGCCTACTCCTTCCTTACGAGCTGAGAAGAGAGAGTGAAGAAGATCAACAAGGTCCCTGCCTGCATGAAATTCACATTCTAGCAGGGAAGACTGACAGTAAAAAGTAAACAAGTAATATAATTTTGGATAGCCCTAAGTGCTGTAAAGAAAATAAAAGGATGATATCATAGAGAATAACAGGGAAGACCTACTTTTAGTAGGTGGTCAGAAAAGTTTTGGGAAGACAACTAATATGACATATTACTGTCACAGGCCAAAAAAACTGTCCTCATATTCAAATCCATGATGACCACATTGGGCTGCTTCTTTGAGTTCCGGGCTCTACCCTGCGAACTGCGCACAGCATCCCTGGCAGGAGCTGCCTTATTCATCTCGGCAGCCTTCAAAGCAGCTGATAATACCTGCCTCTTGGTAGATGTGAGATTAGATTATGCAGGTCCCTGTGGACCATGTTAAGGGTTTTAAGCTCTATCTTCAGTACAAATGGAAGGCATTGGACAGCTTGAAGCAGGAAATTCTAATAATCCATGCAGTGTCTGAACTGGCTCTCTAATACTTCGGCGATCAGCACAGATGAAAGGGCTACTTTTTCTTCGTCACCATAGCAGGGTAGGTGACTTTATCCATAACAACCCTGATCATTCCTAATTCCTTTTCCCTTATTGGAGAATACTATACTCTTACTTTCTGTCTTCCTGGCTCATTTTCTCTCTTCTTTCTTTCTCTTCCTCCTTTCCCCAGCTCTTCACTTGGAAGAATAAGCTCAGAGAAAAGTCTTAGGGAAGAGATCTCTGCTTGACCATCACTTCTATCTAAATCAGGCCATTTACCGTCAGCTTTAAGCTTTTGTAGGGGTCTGGGGTAGCCCTCCCCCGAACGTTTTCCCTTTGTAATTCAGAAGTGCTGAACCCCCCACTGCATCCTGGCCTTGGAACTAATTTCTGAGGAAGCAAGAGGGCGATCTCCCAGGAGGGAAAGATAATTCTCGTTTTCCCTTCTCATAAGCGCCACAAGTGGTTGTCAGGTGAGAAAGCTGCCAGGTCAGCACCAGCCCCCCATGCTAAGCCGCTTATCGCTGCCGCCACGGCTGCTGTGTTGTTAGCTTAACTTCTCGAAGGCACAACTCCTGGATTGAGCTGGGAGAGAGTGGGAAATGACATCCTCTTAGTCAAAAGAGAAAGCTCTCCACTGATGGAGGAAGCAGGTTTAACATCCCGTAGGTAGCTCCTGCCTGGCTGTGGAATTCGGCCGAGCCGGTAGGATGCGCCCACAGGTGTTGTCACCTGTCTTGGATGCAGACATGCCCCAGGATGTTCATGGGTGGGGGGGGGTAAGAGGAGAATGAATTGAGTCAGAAGGGCTCCTGATTCATCTCCTTTCTCCCTTCGACCCGATCTGCCAGCATGTCCTCACTTTAACCTGCGTTACAGCTTGGAATCCGTGGGTCAGTTTTCAGTCCCATTTTTCCACATTACTGTTCACTGAGCACCCACAGGATGCCAGGCTCTCTTTCAAACGCAGGGAAATAGACCAAGCGTCTGCCCTTCAAAGAGTCCACACTCTAGAGGAGAAGTTTAACAAAGGGCTCCCATTTTAGAACATGATAATATTGGCAATAATATAATGGATCCTACTTAATAAGAGCATTGAGTGGCACTCTGCTCAGTGCTTTATGTGAATCTCACATTGAATCCTCCCAACATCCTGGGAGATTTGGGGCTCTTATGAACCATCTTCATTTTATGAAGAAACAGAGGGTTCGAGATGCTGAGCAGTTTTCTCAAGATCTTCTAGCGGGTCAGGACCTGATATGATCCCAGTGAAAGAAGGTGGGAATCCCCACATGGTTCTGACACCACCTATGGGAGCCATGTTGGGCAGCGGGGAGGTTGAGGGGTGGCTTTCTGGGTCCCCGATGATGCTCTCCTGGCATTTAAGAAAGGAAGGAACAAACTAGGGTATGAGGAAGCCCAAGGTCACTGCTCAATGGCACTGGACACATAGAGGTGAGTCCTGCCTCCTTTCTCCTGGAAGCTCGGAAATAGTGTCAGTACAGAAATGACCATGTCCCTGGTCCATGCCACCACCATGTCTCACCTGGATACCTGACATCCTCCCTCTTGCTTCCCCACCTGGTCCCTCAAATGTATTTTCTAACCCATTCTCAACTGAGATGCAAGCTGCATTGGACCACTTCCCTATTTAAAATGACTTCCCACTGCATGGTCTACCCTTTGGTCCCCTCCAGCCTCACCTCCTCCCTTCCCTCCTCTCCTCTCCCTTCCTCATCCTCTCCCTCTCTCTCCCACCCTCTTCCAGCTGCACCAACTTCCCTTCAGCTGCTCGGCTATGACCTTCTTCACTGCACACTTCACCGTTACACTCTCCCCACCTCACAGATTCTCCTCCCTGGGCTTTGGAGCTCAGCTTGATCCCCATCCTTTAAGGAGGCCCTACTTGACCAGGTCAAATCCCGTATCCTAAGCGCTCAGAAGTCAGCAGCAGCCTGCAGTTCTCTGTATCCCTCATCACAATTGCAATTTCACATTTTTCCTCCAACACTGGACCCTGGGTAACTTGGGATCGGAGACCAAGCTCACCAGGATTTGACGCTGAGTATCACCAGTACCTGGCAGATAGGTGGTGGTCCGTCAAAGTGGGTTAAATGAATGAATGAGCACATGCATTCCCCGTCTCGATTAAGATTAGTGCATTCAGTGCACCAAGATTTACTCAAGAGTGTCAATGTAGCCATTGTGATTGGGAATTTGAACAAGATGTCCTTCCTGTCCTCAAGTTGGTGACAGTCGAGGGGAGTGAGGCAAATGTGCAATGACAGTGATAAGTGCAATAAATGAGGACAGGCAAGAAGCAACACCTGGCTCTGTCTGGGAAATCAGGGAGGTACCTCAGGGCAGCTGTCTCTAGTTCCGGCGGCTGGGAATGGTGCTTGCACAGGTGCCCAAGGAGGGAGGACATTCCAGGGAAAGTGAACAGCGGATGCAGAGACCTGAGGCATGGGAGAGCCCGGGACTCGAACCTTTGGGCAGGAATCACATATGCACTTCATTTCCCAATGCCAGAGAGCTGGGCAGTTTTACCCTACGGCCTCTCACCCGACATCATGTAGGCATCTAGAAAATTAGTTGAGATGTCTATACTTGTCATTTGGGTGTGTAGAAATAATGTAGAAATTGCTGACATTTTGGTGAAATTTGGCAAATGCATGTTGCCCTGGTTTAATTATTAAAAGCCCTCTAAAATATCCCAGATTGGACAACAAATTATGTGGTCATCCTATTGAAAGCCCAAAGAAAAGATCACAGCTCTTTTTTGAAAATCGAGATGAAATACACTTAATATAAAATTAGCCATTTTAAAGTGAACAATTCAGTGGTATTTGATTTCACATTGTTGTGTAACCACCACCTTTATCTAGTTTCTGAAACGTTTTCATCACCCCAAAGAGAAACCTGTGCCACTAAAGAGTCACTCCCCATTCCCCCTCCTCCAGCCCCTGGCAAATACTAGTCTATATTCTGTCCCTATGTATTTACCTATTCTGGATATTTCATCTAAATGGAATTTGATAATATTTGGCCTTTTGTGTCTGGTTTCTTCCGCTTAGCATCCCGTTTCCATCCATGTTGTAGCATGTATCAGCACCTCGTTCTTTTTAATGGAAACATAATATTCCATTGTATGAATATTCCACGTTTTGTTTGTCCATTCATCTGTTGATGGGCTATGTCTACCCTTTGGCTGTCATGAAGAGTGCAGCTATGAACATGGATGTGCGAGTACTTGTTTGAGCACATGTTCTCAATTCTTTTGGGTATTAGTGGGTCATATGGCAATTCTCCAACTTTTTGAGGAACCGATCACAGCTTTTTGAGTCTTTGCCATGCTGGTCTTGACCTGGCTCCCTTGTCCTCATCACCACAGCTGGACAGGCAGCTCTGTGCTGGGCACTGGGAGGTGTCCTTTCCAGGGGCAGCTGAAAGCTCTCAAGCAAGGAGGCCAGTCTGGAGACAAGGGGAATGCTCAGGTAAGATCACGGTCTGTGAGATGCAAGGCCTTCACTGGATAATTCAGTTGGTGTGGAATCAGGAATAAAATATCCTTCAGGAGGACGTTGTTGGAAAACCGCCCCTGCTAAACGTTACAAGTTTCACAACTGATTGAGAAGATAGTAAAACAGATGGTGAAAACCACAAACTTAATGGAAAAGTCCAAACATTTCCTGCCCAATGGAGTTGTGTATTCATCTTTGTGATGGTGGCGTGTGAATATGTACAATGCAAGAAGGGAAACTGAGGAATCTGCTCTCCTTTCCCCTGTGTGATGCTAAGCAGGGAACCCCACGGACAGCGGAAATCATCAGTTCTGATCCACGTTCCATCTCGGATGTGATAGTGGGAATTGTACTTAACCCGTCCAAAGTCTGTGCAATTCCGTAAACATTGCTGAGCACCCCTGTTAGGATGTAAGTATCACGCCAAGCATCTCAGAGAGCAGAAAGCTCCTATTAAGCAGTGGGGTTTGGGAAAGACCGAGAAGCAGGAGCTGTGGTCCTGTTCCAGTTCATGCTTGACTTTCTGGTGGCTTCTGATGTGACAAGGATCTCTCCCTGTCTCATCCGCTCTCTCTAGGAGAATATCTTTCTTCACCAACTTAGATGTTCAGATGCTACGTCTTTGGAGGGCTTGCAATTTTTATATAAATCACTTATAGCACAAGGTAGAACCCGATGAAAGGCAGAAGCAAAATGGCTTAGTGAGGGGAGGGAGGAGAGGTTGGGGAGCATTCAGATGGGAAAAGAATCTTATTGGACTCAGGAGGACCAACGAGGGCATCAGGATGAAACTGATTTTGAGATGGAACCGCTCATTGATATTGATGAGACTATTGATAATAGCAACTCTTTCTTGAAGGGTGATGAAGAGATGAAAAAAATGGGGAAAGGAAGGATAGAAAGAGGGGGCAAAGGAAAGAAAGAGGGAGAAGCCACAGGTCGGGGAGACCCAGTTAAAGATAGAGGTTGCCTGCTTCCTGGTCTTGCTGGAGCAAGGTGAACATGCCGGAAGTTTCTTTCTGACTCAGGGCAGACAGTCCCCACACACCAGGCCCTACAAGGGCTTCTTCTGAGAGCCCAACCCCACTTTCCACCACCATGCAGAATCCCCAGCCCCTTCTGGCAGAAATTTACCCCCAGCTTAAGTCATCCCTCCCACCCCGCTACTTTCTATCAGTAACCAACCCACCCCCATATAATTTATCTATTCATTCCTCTTACCCAGATTTCCACAAACTCCTTCAACCCCAGAGTGTATTCAGATGGAAATAAATGAGTTTAATTACTCAAAGTAAATTTGGAATTCAGGGGCGATCGCGCTCCATTCTGCATGTGAGCCCAGCCACAGAGGGAAGTGTAAAATATTCAAGCCTTTGAAAGATTGCAACCACTGGGCTTGGCAGACACGGGCATGTTGCCTCCTTTCCTGGCTGTGCTCCCGAGCTGGGGGGCAGGGACTGGCTCTTCATCCTTCCCCAGCCCTAGCTGGGGAGCGGGGACAGAGACAGCCTCAGCCAGCTCTCTCCCCTCACCACTTCCGGGAGGACTCCCTGGGAGGCGGGGGATGGTTTCCACATTAACCTCTCTAGCCAGTTGCTGGAGCAGCTGATAATTTTCGCTCTGCACCCAAGATGCATGCAAGCGAGTGATCAGAAAAATCTGTAACCAGAGGGGGATACAGCTGCTAATGTTGTGGTGATAGGGCAGTTTAGGTGAGACTTCCACAGAAGGGAAATTTACAATTTAAATAAGAAAAATAATAAACTCTAACAAAAACGGAGAAGAAGAATGCTGTGGTGGTGGTGGGGGGGGGGGGTCTTCTTCCCTGAATGTCCCCTTCTAGGAGTCACTAAGCCGGCCTGAGAGCCTCAAGGGTGGCTCACAGGGGACTTTGGGGGGCCCTCAGAACAAGGCTGGGAGGGACCCCACTGAGTGAGAACGAGCCATGGGCTGCTGTTGAGTAGCAAGGTCCTTCCCTCAAGCAAAGGCATGGGGTGGTGGTGCCCCCACTACCTGAGATTGAAGCATCTACGCTCACGTCACACCTGAAGGGGCCACCTGTGAACTCAGACCCAGGTACTCTGCCTCCAGAGACAGTTCTTAACCACAAGGCCCTCCTGCATTTCCCTTAGGGACCCTCAGAGACCTCCCTGACTTTCCCACCATCCCAGGAACATCGTGACCATGTGAGTCTCTCTTCGTGGTTTTTGCCCCCAGCTTGTGACTTGAGATGCTGTCCCCCTTCCTCAGGACCATGGTGATTCTGTGGGTCCCAGGATTTGGGGAACAAGGTCTGGCTGATGATTCTCCTTTGAAGAGCCTGGATGCTCGGTAAAGATGAGAGCTTTCTCTAGGCAAATCCACAATGTGGCGCCCTAAGTTGCTGCCAGGGGCCTTCTCTTTCTCTCTGCATACTCTTTGCTCTTCCAGCCAGAAGCCTGGGACTTTCCAATCTGATGCCCTTCAGCACAGACTCCTACTAGAGCTGATTGTCCATGCAGACCTGGTCTCTCTCTCCACATCAAAACTTGCCTCTCCTAAGCATCAGTCCTCAGACCCTTCACCTTGGCAGGCAAACGTCCATCGAGTTAAGGGTTTCCTCCTCGTCCCTACCACCTGCACACAAATGTTCACAGCAGCATTATTCACAATAGCCAAAAGGTAGAAACAACCCAAGTGTCTGTCAACTGATGAATGGGTAAACAAAATGGTGGTATATCCATACAGTGGAATATTATTCAGCCATAAAAAGGAATGACACACTGATACATGCAATAATATGGATGAATCTTGAAGACATTCTGCTAAGTGGGAAAAATGAATACATCTATACGAAGTGTCCAGAATATGTAAATCCAGAGACAGAAAGTGGACTAGTGGTTGCCTAAGGCTGGGGGGAAGGTGGAATGGGGAGTGACATTGAACGAGGTTCTATGTCCGTAGTCCAGTGTGCTTCAGCCCAATCAAAATAGCCCACCTGCCTCCTTGGCTGGCCCCGATCCCCATGCTATGGACCGCCATTTTGGTTCCACAATTGTCTCACCAGCTCCTTCTCACCCTGGCTTTGGAAGGTTAGAAATCTTTTGTTTTTCCTCCTTTTCAATTACAAAAGCCTGTTTGAACAGCCTCTGTGACAGCCCGTGTTCAAACAAGCTTTTGTAATTGAAAACAGAGCTTGCAATGTGGCTGCAGGGACGCTTGCCTGAAAAGGGGGAGATGCAGAGCATGCTGTGAGCTGGTCCCTGAGGCCACTTTCAAAGTGTTTAAAGCTTCCTTCCAATTAAAAAAAAAAAGGAAAGAAAGAAAATCCTGCTTAAACACACAGTCCAGACTGACTGGTTTGGGTGATTGAAAATGGAGATTTTGACCCAGGCTTTGCTTTGGACCCAGGGACAATGGTCTCCTTGGGAAGGGGTGGAAGTGGGACATTGCTTCCTGCTGGGCGTTTTCACCCATCCTCTGAGCCCCTCTTGCCATGATTCTCAGGGGTCTTTGAGGTTGAATGCACAGGTCTCTGCAGCATGTTCAAGTTCACACCCACATTTAAATTCAATTAATCTTTCTTTCTTTCTCCATCTCTTTTCAAGCATTGCAAATGCAGTGGCCAAAAGCACTGCTTCTTAAAGGAGAATTGGGTTCAAATTCAAGTCGTGTGACCTTGGGCAATCATTTAACCTCTCTGGGACTCAGTTTCCTTACCTGTAAAACAGCATCACATTAGCGTTTGTCTTAGAAGATGGCTTTGAAGACTAAAGGAGGTTTACTTAATCTATTTAAATTACTCTTACCACATTGCAAGGCAGAGACTCAGTATGTGATAAGGTGTACTTATTCTTACTATCAATATTAATAACAGTATTAATGGTGATATGATAATTAAGTAAAAAACTTTATAGTGGTTAAGATTATAGATTTTGACTTCAGGTTGGTCTGACTCAACCTCACCGAACCTCTGTTTCTTTGATCTTAAAATAGAAATGTTGGTAGATCCCCCCACCCCCACCCAACACACACACATAGCTGGTACTTACGGTGTGCCACACACAGGATGGGACTAGCCAAGAGCAGGCAAAAGGGAGTATGACTAGAAGGTAGATAGGTAGATACAAAATCTTCTGAGAGTCAAGAAAATGACAAAATTAACTCTTAATTAGGGTGGAGGAGCGCGGTAAGACATCTCCAATAGAGAATCATTAGAGTTGAGTATCACGTGGATGAGCAGAGGAGAAAGATGGATGCCAGGCAATGGGAGGGTCTTGAATGAAGATGGAAGCCCAGGAATGGCATGCATTTCAGTCTGGCTGGAGAAGGGGCGGGGATAGGGAGGGGGCGGTGCTTGTGAGAGAGTAGAATGGAAGAATAGGATGAATGCTGGCTACGGGAGCATCTACATTTGTCTTCTGATCGAAGGGGCGGAAACTCAATACCAAAGAGCTTAGAAGAAAGAACAATGGATGGACGGATGGTTGGATGGATAGATGGATGAATAAAAGAGAAATAAATTAGTTTGTCCAAGGTTAGTCTAACCTTAGGCTCAGTAGGATCAAAAAGCTCAAATGACGTAATTAGGACCCACTTCTCTCTGCTCTCAGGGATGCTCTTCTGGACTGTCTTCATTATTAGACTCCGCCTGGTTACTCCTTCAACTCCAGGTGTATCTTCCTTATTGCTCATGTCCTCAACGGAAAAGAGAAAAAAGCTCCTTTCTAGTAGTTTCCACCAATCTGCTTTGGGTTAGCTTGGTCATTTAACCATCCAGATGCCCAGAACTGATATCAAGAAGAGAAGGCTCTGGAGCTGACCAAATAAGCATCACTTGCTGATCCTTGGAGAGGGGGCTTTGGTCTGAACCACACAGGCTTATGGTGTGAGGACAATTTGACAGGAACGGAAATCAGAGGGCTGTCAACAGAGAAGGAGAGTGGTTTCCAGAAAGACCAACAGGTGACCACCACCACCACCTTGCACACTCAACTCCATTTTGACTTTGTAAGTAGGCTGTTGGGAGGGATGGCATAGCGAATTTTTGAGAAGTTGATTCCGAAAAAGAGAGTAAAGACCCAGGATCAGTTTGAGGTCATTCAAATGATCCAAAGGAGAGTTTCCAGTACAAGGGATCAAGCAGAGGTGGGTCCAAGCTTTGTGGGGCCTGAAGCTTATCTCTTGGTGGTAGGCAGCCTTCTAAAATGGCCCACTTAGATTTCCCACCCTTTTCAGGCACAAGCCCTGCATATTCCTTGGAACTGTGGATATGGCAGATTTAATTTTACTGCTGCGATTAGATTGTTATACGGCCAGGTGACCCTAGGATAGGAAGATAATATGGCTGAGCCTGACATAATCACAGGTCCATTAAAAGCAGAGAGCTTTCTCCAGTTGGTTGAAAAGGAGAAGGTCAAACATTCAGGGAGAAGAATTGACGTATTCTCACTGGCTTGAGGATGGAGGGGTCCATATAATAGAAATACGGGAGGTCTGGAGGACTGATCGCTACCCCTGGCTGACAGTTGGCAAGGGCACTGAACCCCAGTCTTACAACCTCAGGGAGCTGCATTCTGCCAACAACAAGAATGAGCTTGGAAGCAGATTTTTCTCCAGTGCCTCCAGATAAGAACTCAGCCAGGTCGACACTTGGATTTCAGCCTTGTGAGGCCCCATGTAGAGACCCCCACCCACCATGCCAGACTTCTGCCCCATAGAACTGTGTGCTGATAAATGGGTGTTGTTTTCAGCCCCTAAGTTTATGGTAGTTTGCCGGGAAGCAATAGAAAACAAGTACACTCTTTAAAAGAGGCAAAATTATGATTATAAAATTAGGGTCCAGGGCCCATTCAGGGGGCCAGCCCGATGGCACAGTAGTTAAGTTCACACGTTCCACTTTGGCGGCCGTGGGTTTGCCAGTTCAGATCCCGGATGTGTACCTACACATCGCTTGGCAAGCCATGCTGTGGTAGGTGTCCCGCATATAAAGTAGAGGAAGGGGGGCACGGATGTTAGCTCAGGGCCAGTCTTCCTCAGCAAAAAGAGGAGGATTGGCAGCAGATATTAGCTCAGGGCTAATCTTCCTCAAAAAAAAAAAAAAAAAAAGAGCCTATTCAGGTGTAGGGTCCTGAAGTTTAAGCTCCAGTAGCTTCATGGAAGATCTACCTCTGGGGTCAGGGTCCCTCTGGCTGTGGTTCCCTGCATTTTGTGTCTTTCTCAATTCTCTGTAAACATGAGACGGAGAATTCACATATGCTTTCCCGTGTGACCTCCATAGCTGGTTTTGCACACTTTGGGCCCCAATCCCCAGTGCCCCTCATGCCCCATCTCCATATGATGCTGAGAAGCTGCCAAGCCATTTGGTCCGTTTCCCTTCCTGGCAAAGGAAAAAAAAAAAAAAGTAAAGCTCTCAAAATTATTAGGTAATGATATCACTTTAAAAAGCGACACAATATTTTAACAGCATGACGCCACTTAGCTGTGGTTTAATAAAATGTAGCAGGCACAGAGAAGCTGTGGCAGCCTTTGGTGGGGGCAGACAAACAGCTCTCGAAACTCACATCAGGAAAATTACTTTTTCTTCAAATGGAAACTTTTCAATTGCTTTCAAATAGCTGGAGCTGATGGAAATAATTTCCTTAGCACGTTTGCATATGCTGCCCGTGTCTTCTCCACACGGTGCCGGGAGCTTCATTAATAAAGATTGTTGCGAGGTTCTGATGTTGCCAGGCTCTTGTTATTTAGAAAAGGCACCAAACCAAGTCAAGGGGAGTCAATTGATTACTAAATGCAATTCCTGTTCGGTGTCCCCGAGGCAAATGGAGGCCAGTGGGGGAGAATGTGTGTGTCTGTATGTGTGTGTGTGTGCACAGGAGCAACTGAACAAGGGCAGCTCTGATCCTCAGCCTGTTTCTGGGGGTCTCTAGGACAATGGGGCCATTGGGGTGAGGTCCCCACATTTTAGGGATGGGCCAACTCAGGGAGAGAAGCCACGAGTTAGGCACAACCACACAGAAAACAGAGATTGCCTGACCCCTTAGGGGGCCAACCTATTGTTTTAGGTCCAGCAGACTTTATTGTGTTTTTCTGACATGCAAAGGGAGGTCGGCTTTGATCATCCTCCTTCTGGGCCTTCCTGCCCTGAAATGCCATGTGGAAGCTTGCCGGAGAGGATGAATGAGTTCAGTGTTTGCAATAATGAGGTCTGGGAGCCCTGGAGGCCACAGAGTGGTTTTATGTGGACACGGGGCGGCGTGGGACACAGGAAGTCCCAGCGAGGGGCATGCTGCCGTTCCATTTTCCATCCATCTCTCTGATCCTGTCCGGGAGAAAGGCTCACATGGTTGCAGGTGTGGCTTTCACGCTTCTCCAGAGCTCGCCAGCTTCCCTTTATCACAAACAGGCACAGAGCTCTGGAAGGACAACTGGACCTGGCTCATTATATTCATTGTGCCCATCGTGTTTATTTTTATGATTACCTATGACGTCCATAAAGCGTCTTTTTAGAATCCATTTCTTTACTTTTTAAAAAGGAAGTTCATTTAAGGAAATACATAAAGTATGGCAAGAGTCACAGGACTTCAGAGTGAGGTCAAGAAACTGACCTACTGTGTGACTCTCCTCCAGATTGGGACGTTGAGGCCTGCAGGAAGGACAGGACGCACCTGAGTGTGTTAAAATCGAGTGTACTGATGGAAAACGGGAGGTATTGTAAGGCCAGTGGATCAGAAGATGACGGCCCTTAAAAGATAGTTTGTTACGGTTCCCAAGAAGAGGGTGCAGCCCAGACTTGGGGGGGCGATAGGGGGGTTGACTCCACCTTTTGAAAGAAGGAGTCTCAAAGAATTTGTGGATATATTTTAAAACCTCCACACTGGCTGACAGAGCCTCGTGCAGAGAATTGGAACGTTTAAGTAGACTTCTTCCTGGAGCCATAGCCACATCCTATGGGGATCCTGGGTGTACTGAGGCTCAGTTCCAGGTTGGCTGTGTGATGGGCTGAGAGAGGGTGGGCTTCACAGTCCTAACTGGAGAGTCTATTTGCTGTGTGACCATGGTCAGGTTACTTACCCTCTCTGAGTTTCAATTTCCTTATTTGGAAAATGGGGCTGATGCCCTTTCCTCAGAGGATTATTGAATCAAAGGGACCAGAACACAGTGAGCATGAGGTAAATTTAAATTCCTTTGTTCTTCCGTCTTCTGCCTTGCCTGTCTACCCCATTTCCCACACTGGTTAAAGTCTCCTGGGGCCACGGGGAAGAGGAGGAAGCCTTATGAAATATTGGACTTGTGAAGATGCTAGAATAACCATTGAGAAAACACCTTTAGTTGTGACCTTAGGCAAGTCACTTGCCCCTTCTGGAATGCAGTGAAATTCAGGGTTTGGCCTCATTTAGCTGAATATTGAGGACCTAGTTTCCCAGGCAAGCCCTAAGAACCGACATACGCCTCCCCAGGTGAACCTCATACCAGCCCTGCGAGGCCGGCGGGGGGGAAACCCAGAGAGGGAGTTGGAGGGCCCCTCCCCAGGTCAACCCCTGGGAAGCGACGAAAAGATGCCAGCCTGAGCCCAGACCAGGGGGAGATTAAGACGCGAGCTGTGAGGTTCGTGGAATTTTAATGACAGCTTGCTTTGGGAAATTATAATTCTTTAAAATTTCCAATCAGGGCTCTCAGAAGAGCACCAAAGGCTCCTTCAGGAAGCAATTAAAGGGCCTGCCCCATAGTGGCATTTCAGCAGAGCGGTTTCTAGGCCAGGAATCAGAGGGAAAACGAAATCATTCAAGTGGACGGAAGGAGAAATGAACTCTTTGCTGAGGCCACAGTCGGGTGGGCTGGCACGCACGGGACTTTGGCAGGAGGATAAGATGCACAACGTTTTGACTTTGGATCCAGGTGGGGGGTGGTCCCACTCCTGCCTTTACACGTCGGGCAATATGTTGAAGGAGCTAGGGGTCTGGATTTGGGGTCCGACTGCCTGGATTTGCATCTCAATTCTGCCACAAAACAGAGTGAACTTCCAAGTCTGTTTCCTCCTCTTCATAACAGGAAGAATAACACTCTTATCTCTGGGTGGGTTGTTATGAGAATTGAGAGACGATGCGTGCAAAGCCTTGAGCACGTGGCCTGGCGTATGGCCATCCTCAATAAAATAGCATTGATGAACAAAGAGGACTTGGCTGAGACTATCTTGGTGGTGTGGGGAAAGTCAGTACAATAGTGTAGTTTAAGAAAGTCAGAGGACCTTGGGTTAAGAAATTCATATTTACTAAGGGTCCCATGAGAGCAGAAATGATGCCTCTTTTACATGCAATTGTTTGCAATGAAATGCCCGTGACATAATATGTGCTCAGTTAAAAATGGCAGCAGCAGGTCCTCCTGGGGCATCCCTCTTAGTCATTTTAATTGCACGAAGCAGGAATTATCTCACCTTTTTTCTTTTCCTGCAGAGGTAGAAACTATAACCCAGAGAGACTAACTCCTTCCCAGGAGCTCGTAGCTTCTCACTGGGTCTCCAGTATATCTCACTTCACGCAAAACCAGAGTGAGCGGGAGCTTCAGCATGGAAGCCCCAGAAAACCCTCTTTTCAGGCCTGGGTCTGCTCCAGGAGAATAAGGAGAGGTACTGGTATGAATTTTCTACTCAATACTTGAGAACAACGAGCACCGTTATTTCGGGATCTTTCTAAATTGAATCGGACTCTACACTTCAACTCCTGGTTCCAGAAAAATCATAAATTAGTCCTCAGCAGGCCTCCCGCCTCCAGTCCACTGGCTTGTTTAAGAATCCTAGACTGGGGCCAGCCCGGTGGCATAGTGGTTAAGTTTGCTCACTCTGCTTTGACGGCCTGGGGTTCAGATCCTGGGTGCAGACCTACACGCCACTCATGAAGCCATGCTGTGGTGCCTACAGACAAAATAGAGGAGGATGGGCACAGATGTTGGCTCAGGGTGAATCTTCCTCAAGCAAAATGAGAAAGATTGGCAACACATATTAGCTCAGGGTCAATCTTCTTCACCAGAAAAAAAAAAAAGAATCCTACACCAACTGAGGACCCAGGAGCCCATGGGGGATTGCGGGGAGCACAGGGAGCTGATCCCTTGTCCACTGTGGCTGCCATCTTTATTGTTGCTCCTTTGGATAAGCAATGTTCCATCTGGTGCTGATCCTCCACCCCTGGGGGCGCTTGATTGCTCCAGAGGGGCTGCCAAGCTCCCCTCAAGGGAGACTTGGCCCGACCAAAAGCTCAACGTGGGGGGTCCCTGACCACCGTTCTCCAGCCTCTGTTCCTATCTCGTCATCGGAGATGCTACCACCCCTGGTGTGGCTGTCTGTGGACCTAACTATCCAGGCAGGCATCCCCAGCAGACCAGATCAACGCCTCCATCAGCCTAAGCCAGTGTTTCCTGGTGTAGCCTATGGGCCACCTGCATTAGCACTATCGGGGGTAATTATTTAAATATGTAGTTTCCCCAAGCCCACTGCAGACTTACTAAATGACAGTTTCTGTGGATGTGGCTCAGGAATCCACAAAGGACTCCCCATTGGCTTCTTCTGCACATTAGAGCTTGAGAATCATGGGTGTAACCAAGGATGGTAACCTCGCCCTAGTCCACATACCCAGAACTCAGAAGCTGGTGCTTGCTGGAGTGGGGAGAGGGTGGGAAGCATTTCCGTGTTAAAAGAATGTAAAACACAAAGAATGTCTCATTCTGGCCACAGGGTTAACTGCGATTCAGGGCATCTGGGGCAGGAGGAGAGGGAAGGAGAGGCCCGGACAGAGCACTGGGAGACCCTAAGTCTCCTGGCTCTTCTGTCACTAACCCCCGGGGTGACCTTGGTCAAGGCTGTTCTCTGCATCTTGGTTTATTTATCTGTGAAATGGAGCTAATGCGGAATCCCCAGAAATCTGGGGAGAATTTCAAGGCTGTTGACCTGGTGAGGCTGAATTTGGCAGCAACATCCTGCCAGACAAATTGCAAATTGTGCCTGAACAAGGCTCAGTAGATCACCAGATTGCACATTCATCCACCCACCCACCCGTCCATCCACCTTCTACTCATCTACCCACCCTTCCTTCTTTCCTTCCTTCTCTCTATCTACCCACCCATCCACCCTTCCTTCCTTCCTTCTATCCATCCACCCACCCACCCATCCATCCACCCATCCATCCACCCTTCCTTCCTTCCTTCCTTCCTTCCTTCTATCCATCCGCCCACCCACCCACCCACCCACCCACTCATCCACCCTTCCTTCCTTCCTTCTATCCATCCACCCACCCACCCATCCATCCACCCATCCACTCACCCACCCATCCATTCTTCCTTCCTTCCTTTTATCCATCCACCCACCCACTCATCCATCCACCCACTCATCCACCCTTCCTTCCTTCCTTCCTTCCCTATATCCATCCACCCACCCACCCATCCTTCCACCCATCCACTCACCCACCCATCCATCCTTCCTTCCTTCCTTCTATCCATCCATCCACCCACTCATCCATCCATCCACTCATTCATCCTTCCTTCCTTCCTTCCTTCCCTCCCTCTATCCATCTATCCACTCATCCATCCATCTGCCAACGTGTATTATGTCCACTCCATGTCAGACATGTGGGCACAGTAGTGAACAAGACTTAGTGCTGATCCTGATGTACAAGACAACTATTGATCAAAGGACCCTAGCTTTGAGAGAACAATCATGGAACAGAGTTCTGAAGGAAAGAACCCGATGCGATCGGAGTGTCTAACAAAGCAGCTCACATAGGCTGCACTCCTCGCACTGTGTAAGTTCAGTTATCCTGCTCATGTATAGGAATAAATGAATGGCCACCAGCAGTTGGGGATTCTGAACCAACTTGGGGACCTCAGGACTTTGGGGAGGACGGGTGGCAGTGATGTGCAAACACAGCACCCAGTTGTCTGAACCCCTTCTTGGACTATACTCTTATCGTTCAAGCCGGGTTCTGTTGGCGAGGCTGCAGGAGAGCCAGCTGTAATCCTGGCCGTGGTGGGATGGAAACAGACAGCTGGGGACAGAGCAGCTTTTCGCAGACAGAAATGTGTCCTTGTCCTTTAGCTGCCTTTCTCAGTGGAGAAAGCAGGGCTTTGGATTCAGTTAGATCCGGATTCAAATCCTGACTCGACCCCTTGGGAGCTCTGTGAGCCGAGCCTCAGTTTCGACACACGTAAAGCCAGATGGCGGCGAGGAGGAAATCTATCCTTCTTTCCCCAGCATTGTCACCTCCAGAGAGCCCTGGAGACAGTGCTGTCCTCCCCTCCTTTCCTCTCTCCCTGGGATTCTCTTGGAGGGAGACCAGAGCCTAATGGGGTGTAAGTGCTGTGGCACGGGCTGCGTGCGCTCCGTGGTAGGGCATCCATCCTGGTCGAGATGTTTCTGGCGGACTATTTACCGAGTCGTTAAAGAATCACTTGCCGCCTGAACGTGTGCCAGGAGACGAAGGACTCAGATAAAAAGGCCCATCCTGGGATCCCGGCTTCACTCTTGGCCAGCGGAGATGTGGACCGAAACACGGCCAGGGACGAGGGGCGAGTTATGACGATGGTAACTGGACGTGGGACAGACAGCCTTGTGCTTTGAGGACTGAGATTCTGCTGCTTGTGGGTCACCAGCCGTGATTGTCAAGGGCAGTGCTTTGCCCGGAGCTAATGGTGGCCTCTGCCTTTAGGTCAAGAGCTCTATTTAACTGACTTATTCTAGTCCTCCCTACCCTCTGGAATGGGTATGGTTATGATGCCCTCTTTGTAGACGAGAAACTGAGGCTCAGAGAGATGAAAGAACTCCCGGGTTCACAAAGTCTGGGGCTCAGGATCAGAACACAGAAAACTCCTCTGCTACCCACCCACCCGTTATATCCACACATCTGGATGGGTTTGGGAGCCTACCCAAACCATGCTCTAGAGCTCACGTCCTGGCCCCAACACGTACGGGGATCCTCATTCTAGTTTCTCAGTCAATATTCCTGAGGCCCCGTGATGGTGTCTCTGATGCTGGGCCACTCTGTGCTGTGGGTATGAGAGGGGTGGCTTTGCGTGGAGTCCAAGAGAATAGACTGTCCACACAGGAATCCCACTGGGGTTGGACAGGAAGGGAGCTGTTTGGTTTGCCAGGAGGGTGAGGGGGAGACAGTGCTCTGCTTAGTCAGCTTGCTTATGAGCTACTCCTCTCCCACTCTTCCTTAGACTTTGGAAATAACTCAGCCCTCACATCCTGGTGTGGCACGATGCAATGGAAAGCGCACAGAAAACCAACTAGGAGAGCCAGGCTCTGCCACCTCAGAGCCGGTGCCCCTGCCAAGTGCCCGGACGTCTCTAAATCTCAGTTTTCTCATCTGTAAAAGGGAGATAATAATAGCACCCCCGTCCTGGGATTGAATGAGGCCCAAAGAGAATAATGGATGTGAGCATACATTCATTGATTTACTCCTTCATTCATATTTTTTATTCACTCCTGGACATTTATTGAATGCCGGCCAAGTGCCAAATGCAATAGTGGGCCTTGGGACAGAGCCGTGAAAGCTCAGCCAAGGTCTCTGTTCTCACGGAACTTACGTTCTAGTGCGGGAGGAAGACCATGAATGCAGGTTTAAAAAATCGTGAATTATCAGGCATGGTTAAGTGGGTACGAAGGGATAGGAAGAGCATTAAACAGTGTACGGCGACAGCACCTGGTGCAGGTAGTTGGAAAGACTCCTGAGCTGAGGAAGATGCAAGGGGAGTGCATTCCTGCTGGGAGAAACAGCAAGTGCAAGTGGCCGGGGGCAGGAATTTGTGTGGGGCGTTCTTGAAGCAGAAGGAAGGTCAGCAATGTCAGAACACAGTGGGCAAGGAGGGTGGTACACGCTGAGGCCAGAAACCCTCAGATGGACACTCCTTCTTACAAACACATGCTGGGCATTGTGGTTTCAGGTATTTTTATTGCTACTCTCACCATCTTTCTTCTCCGTGACAAATTTCCTGCCATCCTGGGAGAGTGGGAATTGAGATTTCTGCACTCGTTTTACTCCACCAATTTCTAAGGGGATTTTTCCACCTGGCAGTCCAGGAACTCACGGGCTTATTGCATTCTTTGTGAAGGAAATGGAAACCTAAGTTGCTTTTTAAATTTGCTAAAGGTACCTGTTGTAATTACCATGCCACCCATAATGGGAGTTTATGTAATTATTAGTCTGAATGGCTCTGCTCATTATGGTACAAAGTTTTAATTTGCAAACACGTACCAGATTCTTGATTGGATTCCCTTTTGACCGTGAAGCTGAGGACATGTGTTCATACATTTTCATGGCTGAAACTCTTTGGCGAGAACCGTTGCTACTCCAAGGGGCAGGGGTAGGAGGGTGATGGGGAGGGGCCGGTGGGCTTGGCGACGCCCGTGTTTCCAGGGAAAGACGGTCAATGGGAAGAGAGCAAGGGCATCACCCTCCTTAGCGTGCTGTTAGGAAGCAGCCTCTGTTTGCAATTTCGTGGAGGAAGAAGTCATCTCACATGATAAACTGAGCCTACGCTTCTGAGCTGGTTGGGTTTTAGCTCTGAGGAAGCCTTTGGTGCCACTGATGCGTCCCATGGCTGGTCCTGCACTGGACACTGACTTCAGGAAAGAAGGAGCCCAGGGCTTTTGTAAGAGACATGTGTCCCCAAGCTCCTGGCTAGCTACTCCCTCAGGGCTCTGGTCCAGGAGCATGGACACTTATTTCTCAGTTCCCACCATGTGCTGAGTTGAATAGCACTCCACCTCTAAATTTATAGCCACCCAGAACCTCAGGATGTGACCTTACTTGGAAATAAAGTCTTTGCAGATTAGTTAGGCTAAAATGAGGTCATGCTGGATTAAGGTGGGCGCTAATCCAATGATTGGTGTCCTTATAAAAGAGTGAAATTTGGACACCCAGAGACACACAGGGAAGAAGGCCGTGTGACAGCAGAGGCAGACACTGGAGTGATGTGTCTACAAGCCAAGGACTGCTGGGAGCCACCAGAAGCCTGGAGAGAGGCATGGGATGGATTCTCCCTTGGAGCCTCCAGTGGGAACCAACCCTGCCAACACCTTGATTCTGGACCTCTAGGCTCCAGAATGGTGAAGGAGTAAATTTCTGTTGTTTTCAGCTGCCTGGTTTCTGATAATCTGTTGTGGAAGACTAACACACACCAGAAAGTCAGATCGTTAGGGAGGGACAATGCTGTTTTGTGCACTAACACCCCACAGCTAGTAGATACGTTACACTTAACAGGTTCCAATGATGACTTACTATTTATTTGTTTGACATTTTCTCTTTCTCAGTCTCAATCTCTGTCTGTGTGTTTGTGTCGAGGTGCATCATATACACGCATTATTTTTTTGTGGATAAACTATTTGAAGGGAATGACAGACATCATGAGTGATCCATCATCCCTAAATACTTTCACTTGCATCTTCTAAGAACAAGGGCATTCTCCCACATAGCCAGGATATCGTTATCAAACCTAAGAAATGTGACACTGATGCAACAATATTAGGTAATACATAGCCTATATTATCCAAATTCCTCTAATTGTCCTAGAAATGTCCTTTATAACTACGTTTGTTTTTTTATACAGGATCCAGTCAAAGATCATACATTGCATTCAGTGGTTACGTCTCTTTAGTCTCCTTTGATCTAGAAGAGTTCAGCCATCTTTTCGTTCTTGGCCTTTTAGAACACTGACATTTTAGGAGGGTCAAGCCCAGTTATTTTGGAGAACAGTGGTTCTCAAAGTGTGACCCCTCAACCAGCAGCATCAGCATCCCATGGTGTGTTAGGGTTCTCCAGAGAAATGGAACCGAGAGGATGCATATAGAGAAGTAAAGAAAGATTTATTTTAATGAATGTGCTCATGCCATTATGGAGGTTAGCAAGTCCAAAATCTGCAGGGTGAGCCAGGAAAGTGGAGACCCAGGGAAGAGTCAATGTTGTAGCTGTAGTCCAAAGGCAGTCTGCCAGCAGAATTCCTTCGTGCTTGGGGAGGTCAGTCTTTGTTCTATTCAGCCTTCAACTGATTGGATGAGGCCCACCCACATTATGGAGAGTAATCTGCTTTACTCAATTTAAATGTTCATCTCATCTAAAAAAAATACCTTCACATCAATGTCTAGTATAATGTTTGACCAAATATCAGGGTACCATGGCCTAGCCAAATTGACATAAAAGTAACCATCATACCTAGGCAATCAGTAGAGACTCTAAAACATTGACCATCATACCTAGGAGTTCAGCAGAAGAATGTATTCTCAGACACCACCCTAGATCTCCTGAATCAGAAAATCTCAAAGTGGGACCAGCAAGCTGTGATTTAACAGGCTTTCTAGGGGATTCTGACACAAGCTAAAGCTAGAGAACACTACTATAGAGTGTCTCACAATGTGGCTTGTCTGATTGGTTCCCATGACAAATTCAAGTAAATCATTTTTGGCAAGAACATTGCATGGGTGATGTGGGTATCAGTTGATGCATCACATCTGTGGGCATGTGCTTTCCATTTGTCCCAAAGATAGACTTCTCCATGGCAAAGACTTTTCCTTCTGTAATGGTCAAGACTGGGTACATAATTTGTAAAACCTGGTGAAAACCTGGTGAAAAGTAAAATTGTGGGGCTTCTTGTTCAAAGGTGGTTGAGAATTTCAAGACAGACAGCAGAGCATTAAGCTGAGCATGGGGTCCTTCTGAGGATGAACCTCTATGCAGCTGTACAGACCAAATGCCCATGAAGCTGACCTTGCCATTGGGTGATACTGAGGGTGTCAATATCCCATTCCTTATCCACGGGTGGATCTCAGCATCCACTGATGATGCTTGCTTGAATTAGTTTTAACATTGGTAGTTGCACAATGGTGGTTTTCAAACTCTATCATTCCTTCTACATTTATTAGTTGGCATTCTTCTGTAGAGCACCCTCCCTCAAATTTTGAGAATCAGTATGGGCTTATGGATTGTTGTGGGGTTTTTTTCTGATGCTCAATATTTGTTTATTTACTTTTAATTGAGGTAACATTGGTTTAGAACATCATATACATTTCAGGTGTACATCATTATATTTCAATTTCTGTGTAGATTATATCATGTTCACCACCCAAAGACTAATTACCGTCCGTCACCACACACATATGACCTGTTACCCCTCTCACCATCCCCTCTCCCTCCTTCCCCTCTGGTAGCCAGCAATCTGTTCTCTGTACCTATGTATTTGTTCTTTATTTTATCTTCCTACTTCTGAGTGAAATCATACAGTATTTGACTTTCTCCATTTGACTTATTTTGCTTAGCATAAGACCCTCAAGATCCATCCATATTGTCGCAAATGGCAAGATTTCATCTTTTTTATGGCTGAGTATTATTCGATTGTGTACAGATGCCACATCTTTATCCATTCATCCACTGATGGGCACTTGGATTGTTTCCAAGTCTTGTCTATTGTGAACAATGCTATGATGAACATAGGGGTACATAAGCCTTTTTGAATTAGTGTTTCTATGTTCTTTGGATAAATACCCAGCAGTGGGATAGCTGGATTGTGTGGTATTTCTATTTTTAATTTTTTGAGAAATCTCCATACTGTTTTCCATAGTGGCTGCACCAGTTTGCATTCTCACCAGCAGTGTTTGACGGCTCCCTTTTCCCCACATCCTCTCCAACATTTATTTTTGTTTTTTGTTAATTATAGGCATTTTGATAGGTGTGAGGTGATATCTCATTGTAGAGTTTTTTGGGGGTTTTTTTTTGAGGGGGGTGGGTAGGAAGATTGGCCCTGAGCTAACATCTGTTGCCAATCTTCCTCTTTTTTGTTTGAGGAAGATTGGCCCTGAGCTAATAACTGTGCCAGTCTTCTTCTATTTTGTATGGGGGACACTGCCACAGCATGGCTTGATGAGTGGGGCAGGTCTGCACCCAGGATCTGAACCCACAAACTGGGCTCCTGAGGCAGAGTGCGTGAACTTAACCACTACACCACCAGGCCAGTCTCATTGTAGTTTTGATTTGCATTTCCTTAATAATAAGTTATGTTGAACATCTTTTCTAGTGCCTGTTGGCCATCTGTATATCTTCTTTGGAAAAATGTCTGTTCAGATCCTTTGCCCACTTTTTAATTGGGTTTGTTGTTGTTGTTGTTAATGTGTTATAACATTGCTGCCATATCTTTTTCTGACATTTAAATTGTCCCGAGTCTAGGCAGTGGGAGCCTCTCAATGACCCTTTTGTCCTTACTGACTTACTGGCCTGGCTCTTATTCCATCTGTGTTTCTGCTCAGTCCAGCAAACATCTGCTAACTGCTTACTGGATGCTCATCTCAGGACTGGGGGCCAGGGGTCAGGATGTGTCTGACACAGGGTCCTACTCTCAAGAATAAATCAGCACAGTGAAGACCTGCCCTGCAGAGTTCCAAGCACCAGGAGAGAGGGAATTGGGGGAGATATGGGATTACGCAGGAGGAGCACCCAACCCAAGCCAGATACTCTGGGATTATGCCCATCATGCTACGGATCAGAGAGAGCAAGTGACGTGCCCGCCTGAGACCCTACAGGTCAAGCTGGGTGTTTAGCTCAAGTCTCCTCACTGCGAGTGGAGTTCACCTCCAGCAGTGTACGCCAAGGTGTAAGTAATCCAGCTTCCATCTGCCTCAGAATCACCTGGTGCTGATCAAAGACAGGGATTTCGATGCCTCACTCAGACCTACAGAATCTAAATCAATATGAATCTAATCGTATATACACACACAAATGTAAGATGGGTGCATACGAAATAGTTTTTTGGTTACATGTAAGTTTTGAAGCCTAATATTAAAATGAAGATCCTAGAAGCCACAACAGTGCTTAAGAAGGGTTCACGAGCGCCATCCCTGAGTCTGCCTCTGCAGTCGGGTCGCCCTGACATGTCCATAGGTCACCTCCCCCCTGGATTTTTATTTTCTCCTTCCCATTGTAAGGGCTTAGTACATACTTAGGCGTCTTTAAAGGATACAAGGGATATGTTGTTAAGAGTTGCTTGTTTTTGAGTTTTACAAAGTATCTTTTGGTTTGCATTTCATCTAACGGTATGGTCCTGGTAAGTGCCAGAGTTGAAGCCGCAGCTGTCAATTTGTCACTCTCGTTGCTACATAATACTCTAGTGTGACTGGACCACAGTTTATTTAGTCATTCTCCCATAGATGGGCGTTTGGGTTTCCCTTGTTATCACGTGATTAGTAGGGGCGTCCTGTGCACGTGTGTGAGAGCTTCTCCAGGGCACGGCTTCCTACACCCGCCCGACCATCCTAATCTGAAACATTTGGTAAAAATAGAGAATTTGGTAATTTTAAAAATTTGGTAATTCTCACGCCTTGAGAATTACATTTCATTAGGTCTGCACGGGGTACCAGGCATCTTTGGTTTTTGTGTTGTTTTATATTTACAAGCTCTTCGGACATTAATATTATCATCACAGACGTTTTGGACAAACGGCAGCGGCAGTTCTCAACCTGGCTCCTGGGGTGATAAAAAAAAAATGAAATTATGCATGACCTGGCCCTGGCCCTATGGCTTCTGGTTTAATAGGTCAGGGGATAGGCGTCATTTAAAAACTTATCAGGTAATTGCAGTATGCAGTTAAGACCAAGTGTGGGGGGGAGTGTTTCTTACCTTTTGCCCCTCAGGTAGGGTCACCCGATAAAATACAAGACACCCAGTTAAAGTTGAATTTCAGATGACAATTTTGTAGTATAAGTGTGTCCTAAAGATTGTATGGGCATACTTGTATTGAAAATGATCGGTTGTTTATCTGAAATTCAAAATTTATCTGGGCAAACTATATTTTTATTTGCCACACTTGGCAGCCCTTCCCCCGAGGGATGATTGGCAATGTCTAGAGACATCTTTGCTTGTCACAATGGGGTGGCGGGTGCTACTGGCAGTTAAGGGGTGGAGGCCAGGAAGCTGTTAGAGATCCTACAGAACGCAGGACAGCCCCCACCACAAAGAGTTACCCAGCCCAGATGTCAACAGTGCTGAGGTTGAGAAACGTGCTCTAGTGTATATGCCTCAGTTTTAATTTAATGCCTCAGTTGAAGAAATAATTTACCCTATCCGGCCGGCCGTGGTCTAGTGGAGAGAAGGGGTTTCTTGGGCTTGGGACAGACATCCCCCCTTCTTTGGGCTGGACTGACATCGGGAGAGGTGGGACAGGCTCCTCAGGTGGAGCATCCTCTGGTCGCGCTCCGGCCAGGTGTAGGGGCAGGGAACGCGATGGCGTTAGCAGGTGGGGCCGGCGCTCCTTGTTGAGCACCACCGCTGGAGGCTGCCGGGAGAGAAGCATTGACCCCAGCAGAAAATGATCTCAGGGAAGGCACAAAACAGGGATGTTTTTCATCCTAATTTCATAGATGCTTGCAGCGCCCTTGCATGGCATCTCGAGTCCTCCATTATGAAAGCTCTTCTTAATTAAAGTGGTTTATGACCTTCCAAGGGGCCCAGGCCAGAGAGGGCATGGTTTTTGTGGTTCTAAGCAGAGTTTTTCAGCTCTGAGGAATGTAATGAGGACTCGTATGTTAGCAGAGCAGTCAGCAACAGCCCTTAACTCTCGGCAAGCCCCTGATTGTGCGTGCCACGAGCTATTATTTAATCTCCACCAGCCGGAACTCGGCCAAACAGCAGTGGCCAGGTTTAAAATGCTTCCTTCATTCACCTCCTACAGCCTGCTCGCTTCTCAGCTAAGATTTCCAGACAGTTGTGGAGGAACCCAGGACAGAGGGTAGACCGAGTCACTTGACAACTTAGGGAGGATCTTGCTGTTTCTAAACAAGTGGCCCCATCTGGCTGCTGAGTTTTTGAAGAAGGAACAAAGTCTTGATGAAGCAGAAACCTAACAACACCAGTCCTTCGTCAGGGCCTGAGAACTCACTGCATACTCTCAGACATTTCTATTCTGGAAACCAGGGAAGAAGTAAGAAATAGCCTTTTGAGATTAAGAATACTGATAAAAATATCAAAAGCTAAGGTATAGTGAACAGCTGTCATAGGGTAAACTCTGTTGAAATAAATGTATAAGTCATTCTGTGGGGACTGTGATAGTTAACTTTATATGTCAGCTTGATTGGGTGATGGGGAACCCAGGAATGTGGAAAAACTTTATTTTGGGTGCATCCAGGAGGGTGTTTTTGGATGAGATTGACATGTGAATTGCTAGACTGAGTTAGGCAGATTGCCCTCCCTGAGGTGGGTGGGCCTCGTCCAATCAGTTGAAGGCCTGAAGAGCACAAACAGGCTGAGTAAGAGAGAACTCCTCCTGCTTGACTGTTAAGCTGGGACATCAGTCTTTTCCTGCCTTTGGACTTGAAGCGGAAAATTGGTTCTCGAGACTGCGGCTTTCAGACTGGAACTCGCACCACTGACCCACCCTTGTGACCTCATCTAACTCCGGTTTCCTCCCAGATGGGGGGTTAGGACTTCAACACATGAGTTTTCGGGGGGGATACAAACCTTCAGTCCATAACAACACCTCATGCCATTTATCTAGCAGCCATTGTTGTTCAGATACAATTACAGGGATGTTTTCCCAGAGGAAGGTTGTTCATTTTAAGGGCAGGGGATAAGAAAAGAGGAGATTTTTTCAGAAAGTCCAAAACAGAGTTTCTTTATTTAAATTTACGATGAAGAAAGGGAAGAATCACATGGTCAGACTAAAGCAGCAACACAGTTGAGTCCAGAGTGAGCTTTAAGGGTGTGCAAGGAATAGCAAAGTTGACTCAAAAACAGAAAGGCATGGGGGCTGGCCCCGTGGCCGAGTGGTTAAGTTCACATGCTCTGCTTTGGTGGCCCAAGGTTTTGCCAGTTCGGATCCTGGGAGCAGACCTAGCACTGCTCATCAGGCCCTGCTGAGGCAGCGTCCCACATCCCACAACTAGAAGGATCCACAACCAGAATATACAGCTATGTACTTGGGGGCTTTGGGGAGAAGAAGAAACAAAAAAAAAAAAAAGAGAAGAAAAAACAGAAAGACACAGGGCTGGCCCTGTGGTGTAGTGGTTAAGTTCTGCACACTCCACTTTGGTATCCTGGGGTTCACAGGTTTGGATCCCAGGCACAGAGCTAGCACTGCTCATCAAGCCGTGCTGTGGCAGCATCCCACATAAAACAGAGGAAGATTGGCACAGATGTTAGCTCAGCAAAAATCTTCCTCAGACACACACACAAAATAACAGAAAGATGCATGCAGATCCTAAAGAAATGGCCGGTAACTTTCTGTCCTTCTCTCTCTCGCTCCATTAGGCCATCAACAAGTGTTTTAGAATGAGAGGGACCCAGGGTTTACTAAGCCCTTTTATCTATAATTTTGCTTAATTCTTACCACAACTCATTTTTCAGTCAACACATTGATACTGAGTGGAAGAATGTGGCTTAAATCTATCAGATTTCATGGTACTACCAGCCCTAAGCCTCTCCCGTATGCCATTCTCCTTTTTGCCCCCAAACCATCTCAACAAACAGGAAATATGGAACTGTGAGGATGTCGCCTTCAGATTCCCCGCACGTAGCTATGTCTACATTTGCAATTAAACCATGTGCATTTCCACCCTTTTTATTCTTGCCTTTTTTTAGTGTTCATCAAAGATTCATGCCTTTCATAGAACAGTCATATCTCAGAAGCTTCCAGCTCTTCATGAAATGTTTGGGGAGTTGAGAAGTGGCCTGGTTTCTCTGAGCGAGTTTCCGACTTCACAGAGCTCAGCCCCCGCTCTCCCTCCGTCCTGTCACTGTTTATCAACCCCAATGCCTTGACAAGCCAAACATCGTTTTGATTTAATCAGACCCTTTTATGCAGAAATGAAGCCAAGAACCTCTTCTTCCCAACAGCCCAGCATTTCCCGGAACACGAAGATCAATGGTGTTGATAGACTGTTGATAAAATGTTACCCATAAGCCCATTAAACAGGATGCGAAACTGGAGCTGTGATCAGAGGCCCCATCCTGAGGTGGCCAGAAGCCAGGGGCGCCGAGAAAGCCACTTGCTCTGTGATTCTCAGTTTTGCAACACCAGGGTGGTCCTGGAGAGGGGCAAAGAAGCTTGAGAAATATGTTTTCCAAGCTTTTCTAATATTCCCCCGACCTCCTGACCAAAGTGGTCATCCGTTCTTATACCCTCTCCCCAAGGATTTTGCGCCTTCTTCGCTTTGGGTGGATCACATTCTACTTTATTTAGCATCACTGGACAAAACCTGCACCAAAGAGTGTGCTGAGCATTTTACACTCATTGTTGCATTTAATCATCCTAAGAATCCAACAAGTGGGTACTGTTTATTACTGTTCTACATTTTACCCTTGTGGAGACTGAGGTACTTGCTTAAGCTTCCAAAGTTACTGAGTGGCGGAGCCAGAATCTAAACTTAGGTAGTGGGACTCAAATCCTTAACTCCTACCTCAAACTACATTTCTTTGGCTTATTAGCTCTCCCCTTGTTCTCTAACCTCCCCTATCATGTCGGGCTAGATTCAGTTGCTTCTAGTAGAAACTCTAAATAAGAGTGACTTAAATAATGGAAACATTTATCTTTCTCTGATGCAAAAGAGATTCAGAGGCAGACAGTCTTGGTTAATACAGTAGCTCTGTGAATGTATTGGGGGCCCAGCTCTCTGCCTCAAAATCCCTTGTGTGTGGCTTTAGTCCTCATGGTGCAAAATAGCGTCTGGAGATCCAGCCATCATTTCTATATTCCTGACAGGAAGACAAATGAAGGGGCAAAGAAGGATGTTCCTCTTCCCTTTAAGAAAACTTCCCAGGGGTCCCACGTCGCACTTGCATTCATGTATCATTACTAAAACTTAGTCACACCCACTCTTGACATCTAAATCTTTGGCAAAGCCCATATCCTATCAAGGCTGAGCTATGGCAATAGTTTCCTAACTCATCTTCCTGACGCCAGTCTCTTTCGGTTCTAATTTTTATCCTGTACTGACACTAGGACAATTTTCTTGGAACGATGCTTTGTCCTCCCGTCCCCTGATCTGAACTCTTCCGTGAATCCTCTTTATCTATAAGATTAAGGCTAAACTCTATTTCCTGCCAAAAACGCCTCTTCTCTTTCCCTTATGTGGCATGACTATCCCCATCTCCTTTCTATTCACGTCGTTCCCGCTGACTCGAAGGTCCTCACCCCTTTGTCTCCACTGGTCTGAATCCTAGGTTTCCTTTGACACCCTTTTCCAAATTGCACATCATTCATTCATTCCTCGCTGAACAAATGTTGTTCTTTGCTACATACATAAAGCACTGGGGACAGTGGCTAATGGAGAATAGAAGGTGACTATTATTATTAATACTGACTATAATAAAAGTGGTAATAGCGTGTGCAGTATTTCCAACCTCTGGATTAGGAGCTGTATCATTTCCTTCTCAGTAATCCAAAACCTGAGATATGAGATGTGAGGGATTTTATTGATAGTGGTAATGGTGAGTATGTTCCCTTGAGAGGCACAAAGTCTTTTTACCCGATAGAGCTTATCTTTGGGATGCCAGCCAGGGATCTAAGCTCAAAAGGACCTTCTAATGCTCGGGAAGTAATTGCCTCCACTCTAGTCCTGAATTTAGAAGATGTTAATAAGAAAGAGGGACATTTCAGTCTCATACGATTGTATTATACATCGTTAATTGCAACATATGTGAGTCCACATTTGACAATGTATTTTTGTGTCTTTTGACATTTGCCATATTTTATTGATGTTTAGTATATGAGAAAAGTGCACACGTTGGACAGAGGTAGCCCGATGAGTTTTCACAAGTGAACACACCCGTGAAAGCCACCAGCAGATCAGGAAAGAGACACAATCAGCCTGCTAGAAGCCCAGCTCATTCCTCCACCAAAGCACTGCACCTCCTTTCCAGAAGTAGCCGCAGTTCTGACTCAAATCACCAAAGATGCATTTTCTCCCATCTAATACTGATTGAAATGACTTGGTTAATTGTTTCTCTTGCACTAAACCAGGGGTCAACAAACTACAGCCCTGGTCCAAATCCAGCTGCCACCTGTTTTTGTACATTAAGTCTCATGGGAACCCAGCCATGCCCACTCATTTATATATTGACTACGGTGCTCTCGTGCGAAAACAGGAGAGTCTACAGGCCACCCTCGAGGCGTAGTGGTTAAGTTCGTGGGCTCCGCTTTGGTAGCCTGGGGTCTGCTGGTTCGGATCCTGGACATGGACCTACACACCGCTCATTAAGCCATGCTGTGGCGGCATCCTACATACAAGAAGTAGAAGCACTTACAACTGGGATATACAACTATGTACTGGGCTTTGGGGAGAAAAAAAAAGGGGGAATATTGGCAACTGATGTTAGATCAGAGCCAATCTTAAAAAAAAAAAAGAGAACAACAACAACAAAAAATAACCCAGCAGAGTCAAGTCATTGTGACAGAAGCTGTCTGGCCTGCACAAGCCAAAAATATTTACTATTTGGCCCTTTACACAAAAAGTTTGCCAGCCCCTGTGCTAAATCAGAGGTCTTCAAACTATTTTGACTTAACCCATAAAAAAGATCATACTCCAATCTGTGTGGTTTTCTTTATAAAATGCACACATGATATAACATTAACTTGGTTCTTGAGTCCTTCAGACAGGACCCTGGCTGTCCTTAACGTCTTCCTCACTCTCTGATAGGACAAGGTGTTCCAGGCTCATTATATGTCTTTCTTAACCCAGTGTTAGAATCAGTCATTTCTCCAAGGAGCCCTGGTTTCTTTTTGGGAGGAATATTTCAAGACCATAATCTAGGTACCGGGGATGCTCTATGTTATTGGTTTATTCATTGTTTCTAGGTTTTTACAGTTCATAAAGCAAGAAACACACAATTTAAATTTGCAAGGATGACATACTTCGTGGCTCATACTGGTGCTTCCAATTCAAATTCCATACTACAGAGATTTCCACCAATCTTTTCTCCAGCACAGCTGTCTTCTCTTTCTTCCACATAAAGAATCCTGGTCATAAAGGACCCAGAATATCATATAATTAGGATGGTCCCAAATTATTTATTTGCTTTGTCCCACCATATACACACTACGGTCTCAGGATCACAATACTGTTTTTACCACCATTAGTTTTGACATCTGAAAACAGATTTTGTCATTTCTTGCATATGCTATCCTTCTTGTCCCCCAACTTTTCATGGTGGATCTGTATCTACATCCCAAGATCAAATAGCTGTTACCTGTGAGAACGTTGTCATCTTAGCCCTCACTGAGTCTTAGTTCTGCAAGTTACTGTATAATTAATGCTCCTTACCAGTCCTTGTGTCGATATCTGTTGGTCGTTTTGATTGTCTAAACCACACTCCCCAATAGATTGCTTAGGTAGGATTCGGGAGGGTTATATCCCTGAGTTACTGCATGTTGCTTCCGGGCTGCCTGTCCCCTTTCTAGGTAAAGGTCATTCATGTTGGACATAGAATACTTAGCTCACATTCTCTTTCTGTAAGTATCTTAAATATTATTACCCCATTTCTTCTGGTCTAAAGTGATTCCATCCAACTATATGAAAACAATCTAATTTTCTTTCCCTTGTAAATCCTGTGTTCTTTTTGCACATATGCCCAAAGGATTATCTTTCCTTAAACTCTAGTAATTTTACTGGTATATTTCTTGGTATCGGCCACTCTAGGCAATATTTTCAGGTACATTATTTATTCTTTCAATGTGTGACTGGATTTTTAAACAATTTTTCAGAAAGTTTTCTTGAAATAGAATTTTTAGTATTTTTTTCTCTTGTTTATTTTTCCTTTTTGGGGATTCTATTATCCATATTTTGGGTCATCTTTGTCTATCTTTAACATCCATCATGTTTCTTAAATCCATTTTTTCTTTTTATCTCTTTCTTTATTTCTCTTTTTAACAGCTTTATTCACACTGTGAATATGCTATTTTCATTTTTCTCCTTTTCTCTTTTTCTTACTCCTGAGGCATTAATTTCATACTTATTTACCCTTGTGTTTTTTCTAGTTTATTCTTTGTCAGTAAGATGATTTTTTCTTTTATGTATAATTCTTGAATTTTGTCCCCTCATTTCTAAACTTTTATAATGCTGTTTTATGTTGTTTTCCATATCTTATATCATTTTCTTAATGCCTCTGGGCATGTTGTGAAATAGTGTATCACAATGTTGATCTTATTCTTGACCATATCTATCTGGCATGCTTTCGTTACCTGTAGGGGTTCTATTCTCCTTAGCCTATCATTTTGTCTTTTAATAAATTTGTACGAGATGTGCCTGTGATTCTTTTCTGTTGCTCATTTTTATGTCAGATTATATTTCATGACATTTTAGAGTCTTACTTTAAGTGGCTTTTCTAACTTCACAGAGCTCCCTCTTCTGCTTTTGGGGTTTTTTTCCATACAGTTTTTAAAAACCATGGCGTGCTCTCTGTGATGTCCTGGTCCTTTTCCCTCTCTCACTTTTTCCTGGACTTTCCTCTTCCTTCATCTCTCTTGTCCTTTCTCAGCTCACTTCCAACAATGTCTTCTCTGTGCGGGATGGTCCTGGATACAGCCCTAACTGGTCAGTTTTGGGGTTTGCAAAGACTAGACTTCTTCTGCTCCCTCTTATCTTGCTGAGGATACACTGTACTCATCCACCATTGGACTAGGAAATATCCTCCCCAGTTTTAGCTGTTGCTCCCAGGTTGGCGTTCCACACATTCCACTGACTGCCTGCTGGTCCTTCTGTGGTCTGCTTTTGTCAAGTCTGTCATGCGACCTGTTGTCTCCTCTTGCTTCCTCCCACATGGATAGTGGTACAAACGTTGGGGATGTTGATGGTTTGTCCCCACCTGCTTACATTTTGCCATTCACATGGATGCTTTATCATTTGTCATAAACACCGTCTATTTTTTACTTTTATTAATGTGTTACCCTGTCTATTTTTAATGTGGGGATTTTGGAAGATTCAGAAACTGTGCAGCCACTGCTGCCACCATATTTCCAGAATTCAAAATAATATTAGCTACATGTTTCTGAGGGGGAATCTGAAACTCCTGAGGGTAAGTGTCTTGCTCGTGCCCGTTGATCTGGAATTAAAGCTAAGGCAGACTGCTCTCTGGATGATCAAGGTATATTGCTGCTACAAATAATGAGTCTTCTCTAGGTTTCAATCCAGGAATTTATGCACGAATCACAATTCCCACCTTGACCAACGAGCTGCTCAGGTACAAATAAGATAGAGACCTTGACCCTGAGTAATGTTGTGGTCTGTGGGGAAGACAGCCTTGGAGCCAACCAAGTCAAATTCATACCCACAAGACTGTCATTGGAGCAAAAGCAGGATTAGAACCTGGCTCGTGTGCACAAAATCGTTGTGTTACAGGGCTCTTTCCTTCTTTCAGGAACTGACTGAAATGACAGCAAATACTTGATGCCCATGACTCTAACCACATTTTCACTCCAACAGCACGATATGCCTGCAGTTGGTATTCATGCTGCCGTGTATTCATTTTTTAATTCTCTCTTGGAATTGGTTGGAGCATAACATGCAGGTACGCTGTTATCACTATGATCAGTGCACCCTGGACCACACGTCCAGTTCTGTGTTATACCCAGATGTTTCTTCCTGGACCGTCTCTTCCCACAGGAGACATCTTTATCCTGGCTTGCTAAGTCTCTATACCCAAGAAGGTTCCCTTGTGTGAGGTAACATGATGGTGTGCCTTTACCCTTTATGTATTTATCTTCTCTACCCCATTGTCCAGCTGCCCATCAGTTAACACATGTATTGAGGGCCTACTATGTGTCAGGCACAGTGGTGGCTCTATGGATCAGGTAGTGAACCAGACATACTAAATACTTTCCTCAAGGAATTCACATCACAATGGCCAGAGTGAAGACCGCGGGACAGACTTCTGAAGTGATTCTGAGCCAAGGCAATCAGGGTTCACATAGTAGGCCCTCTCGTGTGACAGGAAATGACATCACGTCAGTAAGTTATCCTCACTCAGCAAAAGGAAGGGTACCTGATCTCAGGGGATTTCAAGAATGAAAACATGTCACCCAGTCTTTTTCCTCTGTGCCAAGTTATCTGTGATTCTGGGGTGTTAAGTAGATGACCATACAGAATCATTGTGTCTTAAGGAAAGCAGGGAGCTAGAGTAGCATCTTAAGTTGCTTTCTGCAGCTCATGCAATAGCCTGGGGCTGCTGGATAAGTTACTTAATCAAACTGTTTAAGCCAGAGTTCCCTTCACAGTACAATGGGGATGATGCTGCCTATGCTCAGTCAGGGTTGGAAGAGAGCAGATGAAGGATCCCTGTCATCTAGAAAGCGCTCTAGACCACTGAGGATTTATTGCTTTTGTTATCATTATGTTATTGTGATGGTTAATTTTATATGTCAGCTTGACTGGGCCACACGGTGACCAGATATTTGGACAAACATTATTCGGGTGTGTGTGTGTGAGGGTGTTTTGGGGTGAGAGGAACATTTATACAGATAAACTGGGTAAAGCAGATCACCCTCTCTGATGAGGGTGAGCCTCATCCCATCAGTTGAAGGCCTGACTAGTACAACCAGGTTGACCATGCCCCAAGTAAGAGACAATTCCTGCTCCCTGACTGCTTTCAAACTGAGAAAAGGGCTTTCTCCTGCCTTTGGACTCGAACTGAAACATCAGCTCTTCCTGGATCTTGAGCCTGCCGGCCTTGGGACTGGAAATACACCACCGGTTCTTCTGGTTCTCAGGTATTTGGACTTGGACTGGAACCTACACCAGTGGCCCTGTGGGTCTCTGGCTTGCCAGCTCACTCTGCAGATCTCGGGCCTTCTCAGCCTCCGTGACTGCATGAACCAATCCCTTGGAATAAATTTCTTTCTGCATATACACATTCTATTGGTTCTGTTTCTCTGGAGAACCCTGACTAACAGTTGCTAAGTGGATTCCTAGGATAAATATTATTTCCCCAGACCACAAATGCAAAACAAATTCCAGAACCAGCCTTAAAACTAGATGATGTAGCTGCCTATCAATAGTGCATGATCTGAACGGTGATGGCCAGGTTCCTCTGTTTTGAAATCTGCTTCTCATTATCTATCCAGTGCTTGAAAATCCACCATTCATTCCATCAAGTATTCCAGAGTCCCCTCTTAAAATGAGATTGTTTCCGGAAAAGTGGAAGGACATTGGCCTGTAGAGTGAACCCTTTAGCCAGGAGTAACCCTGCTACAGGACGGCTGGATGAGATATGGCATCTAGAATAATTGGATGTAGGGAATCAGGCAAAGGACCAGGGGATGGCTGACCCGGAGATGCGAAGATGTCCTCGCCATCATTGGGCCTCCAGCTGGCTTAGGACTACCTGCTCTGTGTTGGTTCTCTAGTGACCTCCCCACACCGGGCTGCACATTGTTCTCAGCCTCTCTACTCTGGCTCGGGGGGGCGGGGGGAGTTCTGTTATCTGTTTGTCACACTCCTGGCCATCTGTCTCCCTGAGTAGCAGGGGAAATTGGTCTTGTCTTCAAGATCAGCTTGCAATGCTTGCAGAAGTTTGTGCATCACCAGTTACAATTTCCCTGGCTCTTTCAGAGACAAAAACAAGGCTTTTCATGAGTCAGACTTCCTGTTGGTACTGTCTGTGTACAGAAAGCATGAGAATGAGTGAAAGATACCTGCCTGGCAGGGTCTCAAACAGCTCACGCCAACAGCTCAGCTGCCCTGTGATATATACAAGATGCAGCAGGTTGAAGAGCCAATTGATTATCCCCGGTAAACAGACGAGCCTAAGAATATTGTTTTCTGCTTTGCAATATTGACAAATGTGACTCCCTATGCTCAGAAGTGGTGGGAAGAACTTGACTCATCCTCATAGATATTAGGCATGTACATGAAAGAAGGGGAGTGTTGGAAAATATACGGACGGATTCTAAGATGTGCATGTTGGTGAAAACTTCAGGTCTTTGACCGTTAAGAGCAAAAAGATTTGCATCACAGATGAACTCTCTTCCATGACCTCTGTTCATCAGCCTGCTATTTTCTAACACATCGTTCCCTTTAAATTGATTATAGTCAGTGCAGTTTGCAGTGTTGTGCATATGCCTGTTTGTTCATTCATTCATTTATTCATTCATTCATATCGAGGATAAAGGATCTGTCTCCTCCACTAGAATGGTGTTCCATGCACACGGGGCATATTCAGCCTCAGTCCTACCATATCTCCTATACCTTGCACTTGGTAGGGCTCGATAAATACTTATTGAACGGATGGATGAATAAATGAATGAAGAGCATGGACCCTGGCATCCTGTGGAACTGTATTTTAATCATTAGCTCAACTGCTGACCATGAGACCCTGGATTAGATTAGTTTAACATCGCTAATGCCTAATTTCCTCACTTGTAAAAAGGGGATGAAATCAGCAGCTACCTCACAGAAATATAATGCAGATAAGATGCGATAATGGGTGTACAGAGTTTAGCTAGTGGCCAGAATAGAGTAAATGCTCAATCATTTTGGTCTCTGTGGCCATTCTTATACCTCTGATAGGCTTAGTTAGTTCTGGTCAGCTCTCAGTGATTTCAGTTGTCCCGGATGCAATGGGAATGGCAAAGAGGAGGGGCAGGTGTCACGAGTAACTTGCTCAGGGCTTATTCTCCTTCAAGGAGTGAAACATGCCTGTTTAAAGGTGACTCCCCTTAGCCCACATCTTACCTTTCCTCGAAGACTTCATTATCCATACGGGTTTGTGCTGAGGAACTTTATCATTTAAAAGAAAAAACCAAAACTACACAAAAAAGTTCTCTTTCCTTCTTTTTTTAATAAGTTAAGCCAAAACAACAACAGAAAAGTGCCTCTGATGCCTTTGTTGTTTACGACTTAATGAATCACGGCACATAATTATGTCGATAAATTCCAGCAGCTCAGCCGACTCCTCTTTCCCGATGCCGGCTTGGGATGTGCCGGATGAATCAATCTCGACTTTCTAGCTGCGTCGCTATCCCGCACGGGATCTGCTTTGTTCCTCCGTCGCAGGGCGTGCAGGCAATACATCACCCGCGCTCTTCATCCTTCTTCTGTATCATTAGAGCAACAGCTGGTTCTGATAACGCATTAATGTGATACATCACGGAGCCGGCTGCCTGGCCACTACATTACTCAAAAGCTAATGTGATAGGGAAGCAGAAAAGCTAGCGTGCTGATAACTCCAGAAGTTGGGGTTTAGTTTATAGTTTTAAGCTTGGCACTGGAAACTTCAGGGTTCAGATTGTCCCCTTGGCGATGTTGTCACATGCTCCCCTGAGTTTGTTCTTCTGGGACCAAGGTCTGCTCATGTTTCCTACACGCAGGAAGCTGCTCTATGGGTGATCAGTTCTGGAGAAGAAGCCCAAATGTCGCTGTCTCTGCTCTTTGCCAGTGTTTGAGTGGGTCCTAGCATAATTTAAGGCCAACGTCAGAAGGCTTAGGTTGGGGTCCAGTTCTGCAGTTTGCTAGTTGTGTTGCTATGGGCAGAGCTGCTGTATGATTCTGTAAGATGATGTGTCGAGTGCTTGATACATTGTAATAACTCAGTCAAAATAACTATTAATATGTGTTAGTATTTTCTAACCCACCATTTACCAAGTCAGGTATACCAGGATGCTTTTATTAACAAATAGTGTAAAAAAAAAAAAAAGAAAGAAAGAAAAGGGTTCCATGGGCACATGACTTAGGAAAAAACATTGGGTTGGAAAAAATCATGTAGGCATTTTTACTGCAGGACTTATCAGAGTCTTTAATGTGCTAAAGTAGTTTGTGTGTCCTAGAGAGGGGTAGAAGAAATATTGCTTACCAAACGATTTGACTGTAGAACCCTATTTTAGGAGTAGGGAGAGTGAGTTCATTAGAATGCTAGTGGGAAATTCGACTGTGATCCAATTCTCTTATTGAGGCCGTTGAAGTCTTGGTCAAGACGATAAAGTACCTTAGATGCAGAATGTGGCCAGAACTCAGGACAGCGAATGCTCAGGTTCTTCTCTTTGTCCTCCCACACCTGTCCTTCTCAAAGTATCACCTCTGTCAGGATCACCAGAGAGGGGATGGTAAGGAATACAGACTGCTCTGGCCACCTCAGATCTATAAATCAGACTCTCTAGTGTCAGATGCAAATCTGAAGGGTAATGAGTCTCTCAGGTGATTTCCTTGTAAGCTGAAGTCTGGGACCCACTGGACTCGGCCATGCTTCTTTGCAGCCCAACCGATGTTATTGCACCTTCTGGAAACTTCAGAGACTTTGGAAAATGGTTGCTGCTTGTTTCTTGCTGCCCCTCTGCTGGTCCTCACGTCTCTGGAGAAGATCTGAACACCAGAGGCACCTGTGGGTTTTCACAGGCCAACCTGAAATGCAGACGCTTCCACATAGACCCCTTCCTGCCCTCATGGGCCATGTGAGAGCCCGTTCCTGTGATCCCTGGTGATGCTTCTCCAGGGAACATGTGCGGGGGAGATTAGTTTGAAGTGGAGAGACACGCACTCGGGGCCCTGCCAAGTCACTCTGGAGAGAGCATGACAATGCTTCGGTTTCCATGGCGACCAGGTGACGGTAAGCTCACCTTTGGCCCTGGAAACAGCCTTCAGCTTCCAGGAACCAACTGCAAGGCTGCTGCTTATTATGAGAGAGAACACCAACGGAGAGGAGCAAACCGGCTGCCGTTACAGAAACAGCTCAATTGCCCATTCTGAACTGCGAGGAAAGTTAGAAAAGAGCCCCACCCCAAAGATACAGAAGGTCCAGCAGGACCTCCAGCCAGGAGAGGTGGAAATGGGCAGACAACCATCCCACCTTCCTCATCTGCATTAGCAGTTGTCATCATCAGATTTCAATGTAACCCTCTTGACAGCAACAGTCAACAGTCAACGTTTGTTATTTTGTTATTTTCTTCTTTTTATTCCAAGAAAGGAAACATCCATTCGGTGGGTGACTGGTGACTCTTGAGGAGCTCACGCCGTAATAGCTCATTAACGGAGCGTTTACCACGTGAGGTGCTCTATTCGTATGACCCCATTTAATCCTTACATCCTTTCAGGTAAGTTTCACCACGAAGAACAAAGGTGTAAGGAGGTTAAGTTACACCCCATGGTCCCATACGCAGGTGGCAAGTGGTGGAGCTGGGACTTGAACCCAGACTGTAACGGGGCGTTTGACCAAGGGACTCCTGGAAAGTGTCCGATCATCGCCATCCACACAGTCTCTCTAGGAACTTGCCTTCTTCCTTCCGACAGACGTTCCTCTCCGAGGCAGGAAATTGCCATCTCAGCCATCGTAAACAATTCTGTTTATTTAGCTTGGCACAGAAAGGTCAAGTGTGAAAATGCTTTAACAGCTCCTACCACTGTTTGCATCTCCCCCCGCTAAGTGATTGCCATCTCGAAAGCAGCTTCTTCCCTTCAGCGGGATCTGTGACCAGGCCACCACTTGCAGAGGAGCGGGATTCAGCAGGGCAGTGTGGGCGGTAATGACTTCCCAGCCAGACAGGACCTGGCCCTAGAGAAATCAGCTGGATGTGCAGATGGTGTTGATGGGGTGGGGGTGGGGGGGGGGCTCAGGGTGTCTCGGGACCCTGAAGGAGGCAATATTCGCTCTGGTCTTGGGAAGACAGACAGGAGACCCTGGAGCCCGCCACAGTTTTCATCAGCTCCTCAGAGGCAATGAGCAGCGATGCCTCTGCAGTCCCAGCTCTTTAATAAGGTGAATTGGACTAGATCAGCACTTCACAAAACGTGAGGGGTCTGCGAGGTGTTCTTAAAAGGAATTTGGGATATTCTTTGGTGGGACATAGACATTAAATAATATAATGAGAAAGTTTCATTCCCTTTCAGTTCTTCTGGTGGCCCCAAGGAGGGAGTAGCAGTTGCATGCCCTTTGATCTTTGCTACTGTCCCCTTTCAGCCCTGGAGGGGACAGACTTCAGACTCAGAGCTTTGGCACACAACAGGGTGTCCCTGCAACTTAGCATGCCTTTGCCCTTGCTTTTTCCAACTACCGTCTGTGTTCCACGAGGAGGGTTCCCATTGCCGGAAGGGAGGTGGAGTTGCAGACGTCAGGGCGCAGTCTGCAAGCCATCGACATTCCTGGGAGCTCATGAGAAATGCATATCAGACCCCACGCAGTCTCCACGCATGCTCGCAGGATGCCCGGGTGTTCTCACACCTTTGATATCAGTTTGAGAACAACTGATGGAGAGTTTCCCTCTTTAGAATCAATATTAAGTAAAAGGAATGGGCCGATTTAACACACAACTAAATAATAGTTCAGATGCGGCAACAATGGGGAGGGGCAACAGGAAAGACAGGGATTGAGAAGGACTGGGGTAGATCCTTGGGGTGTGCCCCTGCAGAGCTGTTATCTCGACGGATTCTGGATTCCGGGCCACTGGACCCTGGAGAGACTGGTTCTACAGGTCTAGGGTGGTGCCCTGGAATCTTTATTTAGAAGAAGAATCCTGCCCCCTAAATGTGTAATGAGGTATGGAAATGACTGGATTGGAATGTTTCTTCTCTCCAAAGTCACGTGTTGTTCTAACATAGTGGTTCTCAACTAGAAGCCCCTCAAGCGACAAGTGACAATGTGTGAGGCTATTTTTAGTTGTCACAATTGGACAGCTGCTACTGGGCCCTAATGGGTAGAGGGCTGGGAAGGCTATAAACATCCTACAATGCACAGGACAAGCCCCCACACAAAGAACTATCCAGCCCCAACTATCAATAGGGCCAAGGATGGGAAACCCTGATCTAAAAGGATTTTTTTGTTATCCAAAGTGTCTGAGCACAGATTGAGGAGTTTGTCAAAACACCAGGTCCCAGAACACCTCTGCTCCAAACCCTTCAGTTTCCATCTCATGGAGCATAAAAGCCACAGACCCTACAATGGCCTGCAGGCTTCCCCAGCATCTGACCCCAATACCCGCTCAAATCTCATCTTACTTCATCGTACTCTTCACCCCTACACACTCAGCTCCAAGTTGTTTTCAGAATAGTCCAAGTATCCAAGTATGTTCTCACCTCAGGACCTTTGCACATGATTCTTTAAAAAATCTCTCTTGTGCCCAGAACTCTCACCCACATGGTTCTATCCATTTTCTCACTGTGGAGACTTTTCCTGACCATCTTGTTCAATGCTAACCATTTCTTCATCTCTCTCCTTCTTTCCCTTGTGTTTTTCCTTATAGCACTTACCATCAGAATATATACGTACTAGACTATAAGTACCGTGAATGCAGGGACTCTGTGGTATTCAGTTATTTTCCAAGTTGTAACAGTGTCTGGCAAATGAAAGCTTTAAATGAAGCATGAGTGAATGAATGGATGGATGAATAAATGAATGTCTGGATTATAGTCCCAGATGGGCCAATGTCCAGTTGCCTCCCTTTCTGCCTCAGTTTCCTCCTCTGTCAGGTGAGAGGATTACATAGATGGCCTCTGAGGTCCATTCCAGCCCTTCCGTCTACGAGTGTGACACACGAGCAGCTTCAATTCTCAGCTGCCTCCCTGTCTCTCCAATTAGCTGCCTGCACCCTCCCAGCTCCACTCCCCCGCCCCCCCCCGTTACCCCAGATGCCTTCTGTCAGAGCTGAGAGGCCTCTGGGAATTAAGGATGTCAGAAATGCTCAGGAAGTGGCAGATCCATTGTGTGAACCGCTGAATTGGGTAATTAGGGAGGGTGGCACTTGAGTCGTTTTAAAAGCTTGGTGGGTGGGGAGAGCTGTTCCCTGACAGCTCCTGCACATCCACTTGAAGGTGGAGCTGTTCCCCGGGAAAGTCTGGTTTTGTCACCGAACAGTGCTTGATCTGTCTCCAAAGGAGTGTGTGAGGAAAACGGGGTAGGACTGGGGGCCTGGCACTGACTCCTGGGCCGTCTGAGTCAAGAAGGGAGGATGATGGGGTAGGAGGGAGGCAAGCCTTCTAGCCCCAGCGTAGGGATCGCAACTCCTGGTGTGAGAAACACCAGCATCACGGGCACGGGCACGAGCCCACAAGCTCAGGTGCTCAGGGAGCATCTTCTTTGTTCTTGATAACCAATTTCATTTCTGACCCTGAACTCTCATTCTGCTGTGCTGAAGGAGACTTAACCTCCATCCTCCTTGGGGCTCCCCCACCTCCAGGGGGTCACGAGGTTTGGAATTAGATTGGATCAGATTGTTTCTTCCATTCCTGAAGTCATGGATGTTCTAAACAGTGGTTTTGAACTGGGCCAAGGCTTTGGGGTGGGTTGGGGTTTGGCTGCTCTAAGATGTTCAAACTTTCCCAGCTCTCCTCCTCGTCCTCCTCCCTCCTCCCCACCCTCCCTCTCCCCCTCCTCTCCACCCTCCCTCTCCTCCTCCCCCTCCTCCCCATCCTCCCTCTCTCCCTCCTCCCCATCCTC